>NW_027505120.1:0-277009 GCF_021521415.1 Bidens hawaiensis
CCAAACTCTTTTTAAACCGATTGATAACCGTCTTGTCTCGTTGCATTATTTTTTTATATACTCTCTAGTTATATATATGTATACTAGGTTAGAACCCGTGTGACACACGGTTTGATAAAAATATAATAAAACAAAATAAAATAAATATATATATACATAATAAGATAGATAATGGGTTCATATTATATAAGCAATTATACTACTTTAAGTAAGCATGTAAATTACAATTCTCTAAATATTTCCTTAACTTTGGTTTACAGTCATCACAATATATGTATCAGAAAATTTTAATATATATCAATTAAATTTCAATAAAACTACTTACAATTATTTTGAACTAAACATGAACCCAAGCTGGTTAATTATTTAAAATTACTTACAATTAATTGTATGATAAGGGCGATATAAAGTTGCATTATGATGTGTAAACTGGCAAGATATTTGAGAGGGGTTCTTCTTTTTGTTATCACAAACCATTTTTCTTATCCTTCGTTTTTCCTTTAAGATAGCTAAACTTTAAAAAAATATATATAATATAATATAATATAATATAATAGTGATAGTAACATGGCTAGTTAAAAAAAATGAAACATACAATTGTGGTCAATCTTTGTTGTGTTATTTATTGTGTAGAGATTTAATTCTCATTGATGATACTTGTAAAAAAAATAAAAAAATTAAAGATGATAATTTTACTGAATAAATAAATAACTATTATGTAATCAATAATAAGAATAAGAGTTTAGAGATATATACCATCAGTAATATTAGATAGAGATATTCGCAAGGTTGTATTGCTAAATGTAGAACACATCATCTTCCTAAAAATAATAAAAAGCCCATAGTTCTTCAAAAACAATCAACTAAGAATAAAAGTAATTCAAACATTGCATATTCGAAGACATTTACTTGTTAATCTATTAAACATTAAATCTTGTACTATATCAACTTGCTTTTTGGATATTTTAATGTGTGTTTTTAAAGATAATATGTCTTTATTTAAATAATACTTATCGATAACTGATAAACATACTTTATTTTGTTTGTAATATATCTCTAAGTAAAAATCGATGTTATATAATGATCATAGAATTAGGATTTCAATTGAAAGACAACGGATTACATATAAATCAACTACGTGAATCAGATTACATGATTCGGATTAAATGAATCGCATTAAGAAGATTGATCGATTGAACCTGTGAATCGATTGAATCCGATTGAATATGTGTAGGCGAATCGATTGACTCCGATTAAGGATGTTAACCCGATTGAATCTTGTGAAGGTGAAACAATTGAATACGTGAATCTGATTACAAATGTTTGATAGCTACCTTGAATACTGATGGATTTCAATGTAATAAGTAGATAATGATTGCAAGGGTTAGAATATGTGAATTGAGATGGAAAAAATTCTGAATATGATAGGCATCGCAAGTTTGATTTTGAAATTGAATTAAAGTAATTAAAAATAATTAAGAAATGCCATGTGACACTTTAAAGAAATTTGATGTAAAATAGAAGGAGAATTTGGTGGAAAACTCACTTGCCATGTACCACTTTGAAAACTCCTTGTTAATTTAAAATAAAAGGAAAGATATTGAGTTTTGAATTTAAAATAATTAAAAAATAATAGGAATTAACATGTGGCATTTTGAAGACTCCTTGTTAATTATAAAAAGGAAGGTTTTTTAAAAATTCACTCTTTTATTATATAGGTAGACTAGATTTTATCCCCCGTATTACGGGGGTTGTTTTACATTATTCGTTTTTAATATTTATATATGTATATTTGGATTTTAATTTTATTTATTGTAAGAAAGTTAATAATTAATATACTTGAGGTTTGATGATGAAATGGTTTCATAAATAAATGATATGTTATAATCCGGTTTAAAAGCTATCTGAGTTTGGTGATACCCATTACCCGTTTATTTTCTTTATTATAAAATTGTTTTTTAATTATAAATAATATCTTTTTATAAAATAAAATAGGATATTAATTTTTAGTATATTCCTATTTTATATGATTTTCATATCAAATATTTGATGGGATTATTTTTTAATATAATGAGATGTTATAACCCGTTTAAGAGATATCTGGGTTTGGTGAGACATTTACCTATGAATTCGGGTCAAATGAATGAGAAGCCTTCATTTACAAATAAAGTAATCTGATGGCTTGAGAGAATGGTTGTTTTACATTTTTCGTTTTTTAATATTTATTTTTTGGATTTTAATTTTCTTTGTTGTAAGAAATTTAATAATATACTTAGGGTTTAATGATGAAAGAGTTTCATAAATAAATGATATGTTATAACCCGTTTAAAAGCTATCTGGTTTTGGTGACCCATGACTCGCTATGTTTTTTACTATAAAATTGTTTATTAATTATAAATAATATCTTTTTCTTTTTAAATTGGATATTAAATTTTAGTATATTCCTATTTTGTAGGATTTTCATATAAAATAATTGGTAAGATTAATTTTTAATTTAATGAGATGTTATAACCCGTTTAAGAGCTATCAGGTTTTGGTAAGACCCATACCCATGAATTTGGGTTAAATCAACGAGAGGCCTCCATTTAAAAATCAAGAAATCTGGTGGCTTCCATAAAAGGGGGGAGCGATCACATCGCGACACATAGGATTTTTGGGTTTTCGTTTATATATATTATAGGTAGTTTTTAATAAATGGTAAGCGTAATAACTTTATTAAGTAAATAATTAATAAATAAAATAATCTAAACCCTAAAACCTCCAAATATTTCAACCCGATTATAAACCGTAATATTGAAAACTAAACTAGAAAAAAAAATTCCAATAATAAACTTGTACTTAGAACCCTATCGAATCCCAATTCCGTCATAAGTCTTGTTATTATAATTATTTCATTAATTAATTAATATTATCTTTAACCACTTGGAAGCTTTTGTCAACGTATCTCGAGGAGCTCGACCGTTTCTATTTTAATTATAATCTCCATCGCCATCTCGTCTTCGTTAATCCACTCGTTAAGGTGAGTTTACATACCCCCCTTTTTTTTCCATCTTTTATATTTTTGGGGGTAGCATGTATATCTTATTAACTTTACTCATGTTTTATTTCCTCATCTATTCAAAACACAATTCAATTTATGTTTATGTGTGATTATTGCATGCTTTATGATTATGCTCTATGTGCTTAAGTGTTTATTTTATGTTTGGTGGTTGGTATCTCATCCTCATCTATTCTCATCTAGTATGATCATACACTTACTCAAGTACATTGATTTTATGTCAATAGGAACGGGTCCACATCTATTTAGTTGTTTACATTTTCATAAGTGTTGTAATGCTCATCATTTACATATGAATTGTGATTTACCTATATATATATACAACTAAACTTATGTATTCTCACCAACATTCGTGTTGACAAACTCTATTTTTATACATGTTACAGGTACAACTATTTGATATATTCAAGATCGAAGATAGTTAGTTGACGTTAGGATATTTATTCAAATTACAAGTTATGATGTATTTACTTATTGAAATTGTGTACTTGTTTAATGTTAATGAAGTTAAATAATTATTGTCGCTTTAATTAGTGTCTTTTTAGCTACTGTCCAATCAATACGTTACGCCCCGGCATGTTCCGCCTTTGGTCGGGGTATGACAAGACGGCGGTGACGTAAAGACGGATTAGTTAGTTAGTCCTTTGAGTAGTCTTGACGAATTCTCCTAATTAAAATTATAGTTAAATGAATTGATCTAACAAAATAAACGAAACAAGAAATGACATGATGGATTTATAACGATCGATACAATGCTAAATATATTTTACTTTATTCTATAAAAGTTGAAATAAAAAAATATAATCAATTTATATATTTTTACATATAGATTTGTAAACAATAAAAAATTCTAATTTTAATATTATATATATATTTTATATATTTATAAATTGAACGAAAACTTGTTTTGAAAGCTTAACGGTGATCAGTTTGTTTAGACAAGTAAAAATATTTTTAGTTTAATTACTTATTTAATTATAAAAAGATTATTAGGTTAAATGAGAAAAAAATACATAGATTTGTAACGAAATTATATAATTATGTAATTACACACACACATAAGCGGAAAAGCTTTAAACAAAAGTTTATGTTGAGAGTTTAGTGGAGTTCGGACCGTTTAACGAGTGGAATCAATAATTAATTTTCCACACACACACATATATACACACACACATACATACATACATACATACATACATACATATATATATATATATATATGTGTGTGTGTATAGTTTAAATAATAAAAAAATTAATTAAAGTAAAAGAAACAAAATAAAATAAAATAACAAAACCGGCCCTAATGGGGCTTGAACCCGTGCCAAACACGGTCCAGATCTTAACGAGTATTGCACCAGTCAACTGGGTTGGTGTCTAACCTGTTTATTATTTGAAACAAAATGTTTATAGACTAATAAGAATCATCCCCAAATCCTATCATAACCTTAATCAAAACAAACCCAAAATGAAACCCGATTGCCTCCTGTCAATTAAAATTGGCAGAGGGCTTTTGTTCATCACTGAAAATCAATCCATAAACATGTTATAATTACTAGATTTGATGACGAATTGAATGAAAACGTGATGGTTAAAGCTTATGTCTGAACACGAACTCGAATTGGATCAAAACGGCTTTCTAAGTTGAAAATGATAGGGGTTAAGGCTCGCAATGATCTAGGGATGATGTGTGCCTGTTTAATTGAATTGTAGATGTGTATTTATAGGGCTTTGAGGTCGAAGGAAGCCACTATTCTTGTTGATATATAATTCGCATCAATTAGCAGTTGTTATGCGATTAAATCCGGGATTGAATGCGTATTAGGTAACTTGATGTGTAAAGATGATGAATTCCTTGATTCCTGACCTTAATTACGGATCAAGAAATCATGGGGAGGGGAGGGTGACGGCATGCTTGGGAAGGAGGATAAAAAGGGTTTGAAACCTTTGCAATAAAGCCCCTAAGGTTTGGTTGATAAGACAGGTTAGGAATAAACATAGTTAAGGGGTGGATTACGCACATTGTTGATAATTGTAATATTTTATTAAATATAAACGAAATTAATACGAGTGGCGAAATGAAATAAATGATCAATGACCAAACAAAATAATAACTATTGATTCTAATAAATAACAAATGCATGAATAATAATAAAATTTTAAACGGGTCGGTTTTCGAGCTTCAAAAATTCGTGATTGTTACACCATCTAAAACACCCTAAATTCATTCCATTCACTCTCGTTTGTTTACATTTGTGACATTCGTCATTTTTGGTTCGCATTTGTACTCATTTTTGTAATGTAAACTCGGCCCGTTTTGGCTTTTGGATTATTGTATATTAATAAAACAAAGAATTTTATGTTATAATCATGTTTCATACCTGTCGTTTCGTTACAAAGTCTTTAACGATGTTTAAAACGCTTATTTTGTGTTTAAAACTACCTAAAACGAACTACAAGGACTAAAATTGCCAAAAAATCAAAGTTTTGCATAGAATCTCACCTCACGTGACGCGTAGGGCTAGCCTCAGCCCGCTTCGCAGCATCCCACAGTTCAGTCAGCAAAAAAAAATTAGTTTTTTAACGTTTTGTGGTTCGTTTAACCTCGTTTTAGGCCTAAACTCGTGTTCTAACCAACCAAACCGACCAAGACTCAACCCATAATTATTCTTGAACCCCCAAGCATATTTTTATCCCTGGTCATAATTTATTTAACTAAAAATTCATTTAAATAAAAGAATCAAAGTGCACCGGTTTATCCAACGGACAAGTTCATTCATCCTTATCTCAAACCCTAATTCTCCCCATAAATACCCCTCTATCTCAGCCACTTTTCCCTGCTCATTTTCATCTTCTTCTCCCAAAGTGTTTGATCTTGCAAGCTGTTCAAACTAGTTTTGCTTAAGATTGACTTTAAGAGTCAACGGAACCATATCTTGCATTTCAATCCTTTTTGGGTATATGTTTTTGATATTTTCAGTTGTTCTAAGTTATTTTATGTCAAGAAAACTATTTTCACCCTTATTTAAGGCTTTTGGGCATTTAAACTCATATTTATGCATTCTCCGGCCCGTTTTGGTTGTTTTTGGGAAGTTTACTGGCTTAACTTTCACATATGAGTTTAGATCTGAAAATTTTACTTTATTTTAGTTCCACAGTTTGAATATGTGGTAACCATCCTCGGTCTCATACAGAGTCAAGGACAGAATCAAAACCGAACATTCGTTTAAGCACTTTATTTAACTATTAAACAAACATATTGTATGAAACACTTTAGATTTGAGTTTTTCTTTATATTTAGTTATTATATGATTGATATGGAAGTGTAGAACAAATCTTGGCTTGAATCCAAGTTATGGTAAAAACCAAGTAAAACCAAAAACTCGTCTTAACAAGTTAGTTAATGTTCAAACCACCAAAATTTCAACTAATATTTTTAGTTATGTTTTATTTTATATTACTCATGTTACTTAATATTTTGGAAGTGTAGAACAAATCTTGGCTTAAACCAAGTTTCGGGTAAAAACCGAGTAAAAGTCGAACTACTCGTCTTAACGAGCTAGTCACCGTTCAAACCATCGAAAATCTTTCCAAACTTTTTAACTCATATTGCACTTTATATTATTTATATTTCTAAGATTAAGGTGTGTTAGAACCAAACTTGGTTTTATACCGAGATCGGGCCGGCTTACACTCGCTTAAACCCGAGTTTGGGACTTTAATTAATAAAAATGCTCAAACTTGTTTAAGCTATTTGATGTGCTAAAAGTAGTTATAAATTTATAAGCTAAAATTACGCTAATATAGACACTAAGTAATAATTGTAGACTCTTAACTTAACTAAAACTACTAATCGGCAAGTGTACCGATCGACTCTAGTACGGCTAAATAAGTTCGGATATCGAACCCATGTGAGTCTTTAAATTATGTTAACTAGCTAATTAGACTCGACTAACTGACACGACTATTTGTTTATATTATTTTAGGGAGGTTTTATTTAAAATACTAAAATTAAACTATTATTAAAAACTAATTAAGAAAAGACAAGTAAATTAAACGAAAGACAATTAAGTTGATTTTAATCAGATGATGATAAAAAACTACCTAGGCTAGAATCCCCTAAGTTGCAGTTGTCAATTAACTGGGAAATATTTGTTATGGAACCGGGATCGTAAAATAGACACTTAAAAGAAAATCCGAACAGAACACCTGACCCATCTCAAGAAGACACATATGGGTTTATAATAAGTTTTAACACAAACCAGTTTTAAATATTAAGTTTCCTTACGGTCCCCTAATTAATTATGAACAGGTTCCTTTTTGTGAAATCCTACCCTACAGCGCTGAAATCAAAGACAGTTTGATATGAATAATTGGCTCGATAGACAAAGTTGACCAATCAAACCTAGACGGACTCATTACGAAAAACTAAATCTAGAAATTTTAACCAACAAAGACCTATCAATAATCTATCACCTTACAGCTATTTAGATTAGCAGCACACTTAGGTTTATTTAATTAATAATTATTGTTCCTATGATCTTATTGCAATTCAATCATAAACTAGTCAAAAACACACTGCAGATGACCTAATAGCAACCTATTATATGATAGACAATCACCAAGGCAACTATGAAATAATAAAACTCATCAAATAATCATAAGTACACATATGCATCAATTCAATATAATCAAACCTTTTACTTACTTCATAAAAACATAACGTAAACAATTCCCAATCAATATCAAACTTTAACGAAGGTTCATCATAAGCCTAGACAATCTATAAAGTTTAGCCAAGCATCATAAAATCAAATGAAACAATGTTTAAATAAATCATAATGAAAAATAATGAAAACGGAAGATTAAAGATGATAAAACCCGTCTTCGTCTTTGATCATGGAACACTTCATCAGCTGATTCCTAGCCTTCAAACCCACCAAAATTTGCAGTCCTAAGCTCCGGAAAACTCCAAATCCGGCTCTGGTTCATAGGTTATGTTTAGAATTAAGTTTAAGAGTGTTTATATAGTGTACTGGGCCTTAAAACTTGAAAATCCTGGAAAGTTCTGGATCTCATGTCAGGTCGCGCGGCGCGGCGTGCACTAGGAGGCACACCTGGCCAGTCCGGTCCAGTTCAATCCTAGTTCCTTGCGGTTCATTCGTGATCCTTTCGGTTCTCCGTTTTAGCTCTTTTTAGCTCGTTATTCGCCCTTTTCTAGCACGATCAACTTCCAAAACCTACATTACACAATTATGTTAATAGTATACAAATTCTAAACAAAAACGAACAAAAACTAATAAATTATTATATAAAATATACAAGGGAAATATATATAATTAGCATTATATCACTACTTATTTTATTGAAGTCATCCATATATTTAAATGTTTTGGTAAGTTGGATGTGGATTTGTTACTTTATCAAGGCTCGAACCGACTAAACCGAACAAATCTTTAAAAATTGAATCTTGATGCTTACATTAGCAGGATCGTGCACGCTAGCACTAAACCAACTCCCCTATGTAAAACTTAGCAAAGATTGAGTAAAACAAAATATCAAAGACCCGGTTTTATGTAAAACTCATTCTATGTTATGTTTACTTTATTTAACCGTATTTGTAAAATATAACTTAAACTTCCGAAAACCCATAGTTTTTATGAACTTTTCATACCATTTATATTACATCATCAAAAGTCAATATTAACTCAAGGTCTTTCAATACAGGACACACACGTTAAACCGTCAGCTTGCTTTCTTAAAGATTATAATTATAAGTTTTCTTCATTGACGTCACTTTGTCCAAGTGAGTAATTTCATCCCCATTTTCACTTTTATACTTTGGGGTAGCTTGCATACTTAAACATAAATGATTTAAGACTTGGATTCTCAAATCGCAAACTCTAGTTTATGTGTTACTTAGAGTAATTGCTCGATTGTGTGCTATATGTCTCATATGATTATTTGCTAAATGTTTGTTGCTTTTGTTGGTTGGCCTCATCCTCATCCTCAATAAGTATGATTATACGTTCCTCCTTGTAATTTAATTTTTTTGTCTATTAGAAAGGAGTCTCATTTATTTATGATTCATACATTGCAATTGTTATTATTATTTACAGTTTCACATAAGTGTTGTGGATTTTGCCTCATATTATATATATACAAAAATCATGGAATTGCTCACCAGTATTCGTGTTGACAAACTATATTTTATGTAACATTACATGTTTGATTGTTGGCTGATTGAAGATTGAAGACGTTATTTTCATTTTGGACCTTTAAGATTATTAGTAAAATGAACTATTTATTTCTCTTGTAGTTTGTTGTATTTGTATGAACAAGTTGTGTTGTGTTTTATATTAAATGAAATGAATTTGTTGTTTAAATATTAACACTTTAATAGTGTCGTGTGCATTAAAACAATCACGCCACACCCCGACATGTTCCGCCACTTTTGGTCGGGGCGCGACAACATTCCATTCCCTGTTTCAACCTACATCACCTCCGCTACCTTACCACCACAACCACCACAGATACACATCAACACTGCCACAACCTAACACCACCATCAGCCATCGCCAACCACTATCACCACCCATTACCGCCCATACCCACCGCCATCACCACCCACTGCCACCTTCGCTGCCACCCAAACAATGCACTATGAATCTTTTTTTAATAAGTTTATGTTTTTAAGTACTTTGTTTATATACGAATATGAATTACAATTATATTAAATAATTCTCTCAATACACATATAAAACAAACTTTTGTCATCTTAAATATGTCGTTAGTTGACGATTTCTATATTTTCACACATGTCATACATGTGCCAATAACCTAGTGAACATACTATATTTTTAACTACAAATAATTTATAAATGAAAGTAAGGAACATGAAATGAATTAAATTGTTTGAATAATACCTCATAGAACTTGTTGATGGACAATAATTAGATACTCTTTATTGAAATGTTCGATCACATACTTAGTAAGTTGAGCAAGATAGTCATTCCACAGGGTAAGAAAAATAATGTTACCCCTACATAATAAATATATTAAAAAAATGTAGTTATCAATATACGAACCTTCAGGATACAATCATTCCTAAGACATTCAATTTGTTCAACATTGTTATGTTTTGTGGCTCCATTATTCTATAAATTCACTAAACTTTATGCATACATTAATAATACTAACTATGAATGGAAGAAGCCGAATGATCAAAATGACACAAAAAGTATGTAGTTGCTTCGTTGATAGATTGAGAGGATAGGTGTGAATTTTCGTTTGTAATATTGTAATTATATAGGGAGGTAGAAAAATTATATTTTTGGTTAGTTGATTAAACATGAAAGTTTAATCGAATTTTATTTAATTTAAATTTTGAAATGAAGATTTAAAAGGTGTAAAGAATAACGGACATACCATATAAAATAAAATTTTGAAACTTCCTTGAAATAATAATTGTTTGTCAAGCATGTAATTTTGCATAACATTTTTTTAAAAATTTTCATTAAGTCAACCTTTTTATTATGTAGAAATGTATTTTACAATTATTTGATTAAAAATGGAGATATGGAATACACGTATTACTGAGCATACCATATAAAATATAGAATAAAATAAAAAATACAAATTACAAATCTCTAAAACATATTCTTATATAAAACGTTTGTAGTCGTATTTTTGATCCTACCGTCCTTATTTAATGGATTAAAAAGTTTACAGTAAAATAATAAAATTTTATATACATAATAAACGTACATTATTTAGTTCATAAGATATAAAGAATTTTATATTGTTGTTACATTGGTATACAAATTAGACGCCAAAAAATATCTCAATTTCACAAAAACAATATATAATAATTCATAGATACATTTCAAAATCAAATCAACAAAACCAAAGATACCCACATTCAAAAGTATAAACCCAACAACAAACCCGGTATCAAAGAAGTTATAAAAAAACATAAAGCATATATTTTTAATGAACCAGAATCAAATTTCTTTCTGAATGTTTGGGGATTAAGATTTCATTTTGGAATGACAATCCCCTGCTCCTTATCAACCTTGCTTTGTGGACGTCCCTTGATGGATGCCTGACTTCAACATCGTAAAGATCATAAACATAGTCCAACTTTAGTTTCATGTAAGGTCTCCTAGAATGTAGGGTTCGTTAACTCTTTTTCTTGAGTATATCGGTTTTGTTATCTTTCTTCGAATAGTTGAAATTGAGAGTGCTATTAATTGAAAAATGTTTACTCAATATATATATTCAAGATAAAAACAAAAGAAAAAAACAAATATAATACGTAATTAGCTTCACCCTTACTTTTTTGTAAAGCAAAACTTAGCCGAATTTATTAGGAGCTTAAAGGCCGTCCACTTTTGAATATTAAATTTTATTTTTATTTATTAAATTAGAAGAAAATTATGAGAATTCTTTCTTATTTATGGAAATTACTAAAATCATCCAATAGGAATGTAGTAAAATGTATGCTTTAATATTATACTAGGTTAATGGCCCGTGTACCACACGAACGGAAATTAATAAATTCGTTAGCTAAAAGTAAATATATAAGATTTCTTATTTGAATAAACATAAAATTATGACTATATGTGTAAAGATGATTTTATGTAAATAGAAAGTTATGAGAATTGTAGGTTCACTATTTAACAATTTAACGTATTTGCTAGTAAATTTATTATTATGTGTATAAGATTAAAATATCACTTAATCGTTAGATGTAACAATTTGTATGAGCAATTAAAATATAATATTGAAAAAATATTAATGTTACAAAATATAGTAAAATCATATAGTATTATGGAAGTTATTAATCGGGTAATATATGAAATTTAATTTTACAAAAATATATGAAAGCCTATTATGCTTGATAATATTTTGTGAATAAGCTTGAAAATAGAGGAATAGCTTATCAGAGCCGATTGTTTTATATGGAGAATAACTTTTGATTTCTATTTTGGCTATTTTGTAACATAAGTTAGTAAATTATAAGTAATTAAAAATAAAGGTTACATCCATGTTATTAGCTAGCTAATTATGGATGGAATGACAAGCAAGAAACATATTAAAACATATTGAATTTTAATTCTAATTTAAATTATTTAATTAAATAATTATTAAAATTGGTAAGAGTTTATGTGGCATCCTATGCGGACATGCTAAAATGGTGCCATGTGTACATATGGTTTTGCTTTAAAAGTATAGTAAGATATTATATATATCTATCTATAATCTATATAAACGAGACCTTTAAAAGCTTTCTGGTTGCTCCCTAAATTCTCTCAAGTCATCAGATTGCTTTATTTGCAAATGGAGGCTTCTTATGCATTTGACCCGAATTCACGGGTATGGGTGTCACCAAACCCAGATAGCTTTTAAACGAGTTATAACATCTCATTAAATTAAAAATTAATCTTACCAAATATTTTATATGAAAATCCTATAAAAAAGAGATATACTAAACATTAATATCCGATTTTTTTTTAAAAAAATAAAGATATTATTTATAATAAAGAAACAATTTTATAGTAAAAAAAAATAAGCGGGTCATGGGTCACCAAACCTAGATAACTTTTAAACGGTTTATAACATATAATTTATTTGTGAAACCCTTTAATCATCAAACCCTAAGCATATTATTAACTTTCTTACAATAAAGAAAATTAAAATCCAAAAAATAAATATTAAAAAAAATATATATATAAAACAACCCCTGTAATACGGGAGGAAAAACCTAGTTATATATATATATATACTATTATAATAAACAAAAACCTATTTGTGCCACCTGGCACCTAATTGGACTATATTTATGTCATTTGGCAAGTTTTTGTTCAATCATTAAAGCTTTTTTTTCTTTATTTAAATTAAAGGATAATTTACCCTTTCTTTAAATTTGTCTCTCCTATTATAAGTTAATTATTTAGTAATTAATAACAATAACTAATAATAATGGTGTAGCATTGTAAGGTAATATTATTGTTTGTAACTTTTGAGACTCAAAAAATGGAAGTATCTCTACCGCATATTATTCTTTCATGGATCATCATTATTATTTACAAAAATAAGATTAAAGGATTTAGCTTAAAGAATCAGTGCTCGATTTTTGTCATTTCAATATTACAGTAATCTTTATAATGAATCATATTATATATACAAGTGTCCTGTTTAAAACTAATTTGAAATAGAAAATTGTGAGAATCGCATAACACTTATACATCATGCATTAAAAATATAATCACATGTAGTGAAAGAGAGTATATATGTCTATATTTGTACCATTTTGCAAGTTTTTTTTTCAATCATTAAAACTCTTTTTCTTTAAAAAAATAATCAAAATTGGTAATGGGTATCTCGTAACCAACCCTTTGTTATAAAAAAATTATATTAATTTCTATATAATTTATAGCACAAGTGTTGACTTTTCGTGCCTCCCTAAATCATATATGACGTACTTGACTTTCTCCCTAAATGATATCATACACAAAAAATTATAGTTTGAAATCTTATCTAGAGAATAAGAAATCAACCACATAATCTCAAGCTATTCCATCTATCAAATCTCAGTTATGTCAATTTATCTATAAATACTTTCATGATTTCTCCAAAACTCGATAATAATCCTCTAAGGTTTACGATTTGTTTACCTGTTTGATTTTGGTTGAATTTATGATAATCTAGGTTAATGTCTTATATTTTTTACAATACTATTGAATTTGTTAAATAGAATTTCTAATTTCTATCACCATATATGTGTTTTTATTGATGATTATGTTACATCTTCTCATATCAATAGATCTTTGAACCCATAGGGTTCCCATATAATTTTCAAATTGGGAAAAAGTTGATGAGACTTTACAAACTTAATAAATTTAATGTAAATGTTACGCTTATGACTAATTTTGAGAACCGATAATGATGCATTTGTAGAACATGTCTACTTTGTTTATATAACCGTGCAATAATTTGTCTTTTTTGTATCATAAATGAAACGTGCTATAGATCTATGTATTACTTCTTATTTGTGTAACTAAGTTACCTGCAAAGTTAACGTACATTATTTCTTGTAAAGATTATATAAGTAAAATAAATAGATGTATTCATTAATGAATAATCATATATATTTCATAGTTTAGCATGACTAACTTTTTTTGTTATGATTATATTGGGTTGTCCATTTATCATAATCATCTGATCATCTTTTTGGTAATTGCTCATATTTTGTTCGTAAATTAAACATATATAATATTATGTTACTAGCATAAACAGCTACACCTCTACAAACTTTTTCAATAGGACCAAGTTTCTTTGGGGTTGTAATGTATCACGAAAGACTTTGTAGGGAAAACATGTTAGTACATTTGTTTTTTTATACTATTTATGAATCAAAATATTTGATTAATGATATTCTTTTCTTATATAATTCAGGTGTTACAAGCTAGGCATGCACAATCATAAATAAATAATTTTTTTTAGATTTTTGATAATTTTATCATGATTCTTTTTCTCTTTTATAATTTGTAATTTATTTGAATTTATAAATCTTTATATTCATTTATTAAAATCAAAATATTATCTATCCAACCCGTGTATCACACGGAATACTAACCTAGTCATAATATATATAAACGAAAACCCAAAAATCCTATGTGTCGCGATGTGGTCGCTCCTCCCTTTTATGAAAGCCACCAGATTTCGTGATTTTTAAATGGAGGCCTCTCATTGATTTAACCCAAATTCATGGGTATGGGTCTTACCAAAACCAGATAGCTCTTAAACGGGTTATAACATCTCATTAAATTAAAAATTAATCTTACCAATTATTTGATATGAAAATCCTACAAAATAGGAATATACTAAAATTTAATATCCAATTTAAAAAGAAAAAGATATTATTTATAATTAATAAACAATTTTATAGTAAACAACAATTTCATAAAATGTAAAAATATAGCTTCATATATGTACTGTGGATGTGGTATTTCAACTTGTGTACATGTAAATTTTTTCGTGTGTAAGTTCATATATGTACCGTGTAGGTGATATTTCGAACTGTGTACGTGTAAATTTTGTCATGCGTAAGTTCATATATGTACTATGTAGATTGTATTTCGAACTTTGTACGTGTAAATTTTATAACATGTAGGATCATTTATGTATTATGTAGGTTCATATATGGGTTGTGGATATGTTGATTAATTAATGTGTAGGATATGTTATATGATGTGTAGGATATATAATTAAGATTGATGTGTAGCATGTATTTTTAATGTGTAGGATATGTTGTTTGATGCATTGTATGATGTGTAGGATATGTTGGTAACATTGATGTGTAGCATATATTTACAATGTGTAGGATATGTTGTATGATATGTATATGATATGTTACTAACATTGATGGTATAGCATGTATTTTTAATGCGTAGGGATAATTATTCGGAATGAGTTTTTCTTATTTTAAAATAAAAATCTGGAATTGTAAAAAGACTTTCGAAATAATGAAAAATTAATAATGAATATAATATAAAAAAGGATAAAAAGAAAATAATGTGTGAAACTCATAACTTATTTATTAGTTACCAAAAAAACAAAGCATGAAAATTTTACTAATACCCCCTAGTAATTAATTAAACATAAAATAAAAAAAAAATATGTAATTGGCTGAAAGGACTTCTCGCAATCCTCGCAATAAGAAAACTTCTGATGCTATATATTAGATATTAGATTTTATCTCCCGTATTATGAGGGTTGTTTTACATTATTCATTTTTAATATTTATATATGTATATTTGGATTTTAATTTTATTTATTGTAAGAAAGTTAATAATTAATATACTTGGGTTTGATGGTGAAATGGTTTCACAAATAAATGATATGTTATAATCCGGTTTAAAAGCTATCTGGGTTTGGTGATACTCATTACCTGTTTATTTTCTTTATTATAAAATTGTTTCTTAATTATAAATAATATCTTTTTTTTAAATAAAATATGATATTAATTTTTAGTATATTCCTATTTTATAGGATTTTCATATAAAATATTTGATGAGATTATTTTTTAATATAATGAGATGTTATAACCCGTTTAAGAGCTATCTGGGTTTGGTGAGACCTTTACCCGTGAATTCGGGTCAAATGCGTGAGAAGCCTTCATTTACAAATAAAGTAATATGATGGCTTGAGAGAATGGTTGTTTTACATTTTTCGTTTTTTAATATTTATTTTTTGGATTTTAATTTTTTTTATTGTAAGAAAGTTAATAATATACTTAGGGTTTGATGATGAAAGTGTTTCATAAATAAATGATATGTTATAACACGTTTAAAAGCTATCTGAATTTGGTGACCCGTGACCCGCTTATGTTTTTTACTATAAAATTGTTTATTAATTATAAATAATATCTTTTTCTTTTTAAATTGGATATTAAATTTTAGTATATTCCTATTTTATAGGATTTTCATATCAAATAATTGGTAAGAGTAATTTTTAATTTAATGAGATGTTATAACCCGTTTAAGAGCTATCTGGTTTTGGTAAAATCCATACCTATGAATTTAGATTAAATCAATAAGAGACCTCCATTTAAAAATCAAGAAATCTGATGGCTTTCATAAAAGGGGGAGCGGCCACGTCGCGACAAATAGAATTTTTGGGTTTTCGTTTATATATATTATAGATATAGATTCGAAACAAACCAAACTAAAATTGACAGCTTAACTTATCAATCGGAAAGCTTTCGTTATCCGGTTCAGTTAAAAAGTTTTAAAATCGAATGGATTCCATATCGATAAAAAGAAAAACCCAATACTATTTGTTATTATTATTATTATCCGTGTTCAATGGCCCCCATCAACTTGATATGTCGACTCATAGTTGGTCCAACTAAGAACACTCATACTTGATATAAACCATAATAATATTCACTCGCTCCGTTTCAAATTTCATAATATCACCAATTGGTCATCAAATAATCCGTCAAAATGTCATCCAGTTGTTCAAAATCTTCTTCTCTAAATCTCAGACGCAAATTGGTAGAGGTTCAGCCATTGCTCAACGATGAAGAATCACAGCAGCAGATCATCCAAGATAAGAACAGCAATCGTAGGATCGCTTCACTTGATGTTTTTCGCGGTCTATCTATCTTCGTAAGCGTTTTATTATTATCATTGCACCTGTTTCATTCATGATTTCATAATACATATGATCAATTAGATGTAATTTAAATAGTCATGATAGCTTTAGGTTTTGTTGTTTGAGTATTTGATTTAGTAAAGTTGCATGTGAGTATAATTATTCTGTGTTTGGTTGATATAATAATGTTTAATTTTCTTTATTTGTTTTTTAAATGAAAATATTTTTCATTAACCGCAAACAATTACAATAAGGTAAGTGGCAGGTAAACAGTGCGCTGAATAACAAACCCGATCCTACTAAAAACAACGCTTTGAGTCTTAGGGGCAGAAAAGTTACCATGCAAGTTTAATTAAGAGTAAATTGTCAAATCCTCTGTTTGGCAGTTTACTCTATAAATTTATTAAGAGTATTTTAGTAATTTTACTTTAACTTAACAGAAATAATAATTAACGGAGTTCGTGAATCGGACCGGAATGACAAGAAATTGAAAACCTGATGATGAAGATGGCAAACAACAAAAAATGATCTCATTTTAGTTGATACTAATCACCAAAAATGAACTCGCTTTTGCTCCTTTTCGTATCATGTTTGCGTATTTAATGCATTTATTAGTATATACAATGTGTGGCTAAGAGGAAGCACAAAGAATATCAGAGAATAATAATTTAAAGAAAATGTTTACTTTCTGAATGAAAAAAGTGTTACATCGCAACTTTTTACAAAGAGAATGTATTAAATTCTATTTAAATTGATATCTGCTTAGAATTGAAATTAAATGACTACATCCACTGTAGATATTGCCTTGCTATGTGACATTTGAGTGATTTATTAAGAAATCATTATTATTTTTCAGCTTATGGTACTTGTGGATTATGCTGGCTCTAGTTTACCTATAATATCTCACGCCCCGTGGAACGGTCTACATTTAGCAGATTTTGTCATGCCTATGTTTCTTTTTGCTGCTGGAGTATCACTTGCAATTGTATACAAGGTTAGTTAATTAAACAAATTCTGTATACAATTTAATTTATAAAAATTATATATATCTAACTCCATAGATGTCAACTCACACCCGGCTTATTGACTGAACATATGATTTAACATTACAGAGAGTTCAAAACCGATATGAAGCCACATGGAAAGCAATAGTAAGAGCACTGAAACTTTTAATTCTTGGTGTTTTTCTTCAAGGTAAACTTACTCATCTTGTTTATGTTGAGTTGTTACAGAGGCATATCTTAATGTTCTAATGATGTTCTACAGGTGGTTATTTACACGGGATTACTTCTTTAACATATGGAGTTGATGTTGAAACAATACGCGTGCTAGGAATCCTACAGGTGCGGTTCATTTGGACCAGTTAATGCTTATGCTGCAATATCTTATCATCATGCAAATGCAATCACTTGTTAAATTTATATAATCCCTATATCGCACAGTAACTGGAACCTTTGTTCCCTGTTCTGAACTTTTTTTTTTAATTATTGTGACCATTTCAAGAGGATAGCAATTGGATACATTGTTGCAGCACTGTGTGAAATATGGCTTCCTTGTCAAGCTTGGAAAAAGGATGCATTTTTAAGGAATTATATTTGGCATTGGTAAGAATACATGATATAACTTTTCACTGTATGCGTTTAAAAACGCTTGTCCAAAAGAATCATAGTTTTACATATATAGGGGTGTCAGTTGGCCAGCTGAATCGATGGAACCGAAATCATAACCCATGTATTAGCTCATGTCAAACTGGTTGGCATGTTTTAATCAAAATGTGAATGATTTAAACGAGTTATAAACGATTTGGTGGTTGGTCTTATTATTTTATTTTTACTTTGTATTCTAATTTTAAACGGGCGGGCATGTTGTAATCAAGATGTAAATGGTTTAAACAAGTCGTAAAACGAGTTGGTCGTTGACCTTATAAAAATATATCTTTTATTTTCTATATTAATTTTAAACGGGGTGGCAGGTTGACCTTATATTTTTTTTATTATTATTTTGGTTTTAAAAAGGTTGACAGGTTGAGTTGGTTAATTAAACAGATTAACCAGGTCATCCCGAACACGCCCTGTTTATTAAACAACTAATGAAATAATTGTTGACAGTAAGCGATCGTTTCAGAATTAGTTACAGATAGTATCTGTGGTTTACCCATATTACATCTTTGGTCCACAAGTTTTAAGAGTTACAACTTTAGTCCAGTAGTTTACAAAATTGTTACAAATTTGGTGTTTATGGTGTAGGTGTGCTGTGTTTTTCTTGTGTGCCATCTACATGGGGTTGACATATGGCCTGTACGCTGCAGATTGGCAGTTTAACAACTTATACTCACTTTCTTCTTTAGTTTCACAAAATGGAACCACTATTCATACTGTATGACCATCTTCTTAACCTTTTACGTGCTTCAAGATTATTATTTTAGGAGCAAAACTGAATAAATGATTTATGTTCGCATACTGTGTTGTTGACTGTTGAGTGTAGGTAACATGTTCGGTTAGAGGTGATTTGGGGCCCGCTTGCAATGCCGCTGGAATGATAGACCGATTTGTTCTTGGCATTGATCACTTATATCAAAAGCCGGTTTACAGAAACATGAAGGTATTTGTGTTACTGCAAGGGTTCTGGTTAGGGGTGTAAACGAGCCAAGCTGTTTATGAGCTACTTGAGATTGGCTTGTTAAAAGCTTGAATTGACTTGAGCTTAAACGAGCTCAAGCCTAAAAACAAGCTTGTTTGGTAAATGAGTCAGAGCTTCAGTTATTGAGTTCAAGCTGGCTCGTGAGCCTAAACGAGCCTATTATTTTAATCATTTTTATTTAGTATATATTTATATGATATTATTTTTTTTAAAATTTACGATAAAACTAAGTAATCTATATATTAGGCCATATATAAATTTTAAAATTATAGATAGAGATAAAAAATAATTAAAAATGTACATCAATTAGTTAAAAAATAACAAACCAGCTGTGCTCGAGCTTGAAAAAACTACTCACAACTGGGCTTGAGCTTTAGTAATAAAGCTCGAAACGAGCTAAGCTCAAGTTCTCGTAAGTTAAACGAGTTGTGCTCGAGCTTGAAAAAACTACTCACGAGCTGAACTTGAGATCTGCTAAGTTAAGCGAACTGAACTCAGGCTCTCGTAAGTTAAACTAGCATGGCTCGAGCTCGGCTCATTTACACCCTTGGTTCTGGTTCTTGATTTATATACTGTATGTAATAATATAATACGCCTACAGGAATGTAATATATCTAAAGGTGGCCCACTTTCAGAATCTTTACCTTCATGGTGCTATGCCCCGTTTGAACCTGAAGGCATTTTAAGGTAATTAATTACAAATACAAAAAGAATCAGCAACTAAGCCATGGTAAAATAAATAAACATATTTGACATTTGTGGTCAAAGGATAAATAGAGGTTATCAGTTTACGATTATAGCATCCGTTTGCACTTTTATTAAATCTTGTAACACAAATGATATAGTTAGCATTGTGGATATGCAGTTCTTTAACAGCTTCTGTGGCCTGCATAATTGGACTTCAATACGGTCACATTTTGACCGAATTACAGGTGCATAATTCATAATTTGGCTTCAGTATGGTCAAACTTTGACCTGACCTAAAAAGTCAAAAAATGAGTAATTTATATGATGAGCCGCATAACATGTTTTTTCAGGGCCATAAAGACCGACTTTGCAACTGGTCATTCATGTCGGTCTTGTTTCTGATTATTGGATTCATACTTACTCTCCTAGGTATGCATTTTTCAATATCATGAAATTACAAAACTATATGATATTTTCAGTGTTGCATGGGTATATGTAATATAAGTTTGTAGGAGTGCGTATGAAACTATTATCATCTGTTTGGTTTTTCTTAGGTATCCCTTTGAATAAATCTTTGTACACAGTTAGTTACATGTTGGTAACCTCAGCAGCATCAGGAATCACATTTTGTATATTATATCTACTAGTAAGTACTATTATTTTGGCACATTTTATTATTTATTTTTGTGTGCTAGAAATCTTTAAATATTCTTTTTATTATTTCATATGATTACAGGTCGATGTATACGGATGGAGACGTGTCGCATTCGGATTGGAATGGATGGGGAAACATTCTCTAAGCATTTTTATTCTTGTTACATCAAACTTAATTGTGATTGCAGTTCAAGGATTTTATTGGAAAGCTCCTCATAATAACATTGTAAGTATTTATTTTGTTAAAGCTCTTTTTAAACTTTTGTTCCTTTTAAAACTCATAAATATGATTATATGAAATACTATACTTTAATTAAGATATAATTTAATTTTTCTATGGTAATTTGTAATATTTATGTTTCATATAAATATAAATATATAGTTTTGTTTAGTTTAGTAATTTTTCCTATATCTCGACATAAAGTTTGTTGAAAACTGAACTGTGTTCGACATAAAGTATCTTTTGATCTCGTGATATTCAGGTATAACCTTATGTTGAATGCAACTCTGTATTCACTTTTGATATAATTTGACAAAAAACTGAATAAAACTATTATATTTCAAATTTGTGAGATTAAAACCCGGGGTTTAACCTCGATTACTTTAGTTTAAAAAAACAATTATATAAAACCCTAACACCATCTTTTCTTGTGTTATTGTAGATACACTGGATTGTGTCACAGGTTGTACAAAAATAGTATCTCTACGTATAATATTTTGCAAACAGACGAGTCTTTATTTCCTATACACCATCGATGCGGAAGTAGCATAGACGAACAACTTTTAAATCTTGACAGGTGGATCGCAATCTACCGTCTAGTTATTCATAGTTTATGATTAGCCTCCATGGATAACATGGTAGACACGTTTTGTTATTCTTGCTATCATTTATTCTTCGCATCACACAAAGAAACCACAATTACAAGAAATTTTTATACGAGCTTCTCTTATATCTGTGTTAATTTTGTTTATATCTTTTTCTTAGGATCAAATTGCCAAGAAAGCACACATAAATTGTCAAATTTGATAATATGAAATTATGTTTAATATTTTTCACTATTAAAACGATTGAACAACTAATTTGTAACATTTAAAGAACGTTAGTTTAACACCCCAACTTGGATGAGCTAGCATGTCACTATAACAGTGGTTTAGAAACAAAAGAGAAATACAAATTCAATATACAGATACATAGTTATTCAGAAATACAAAGCTAATGGACACCTTTAGATTAATTCTATAGTTTATTCTTCCCTCTTCAACCAACCAAAGTAACCTGCGTATATAAAAGGTTTGGAATGAACTGAATGCTTAGTACGGAATAATCTGTTTTAAGTAATCATACTAATCATCATATATGATCTCTTAAGATATATCATATGGTAAATGGTTATTATACAAGGTAAGGCAATTCGGTGAATATTGTATCATATGGTAATATGTAATTACAACACACATGTAGCTCTTACTCCATGTACCAATTAACCGGCCTTCTTCTGTTACTTTATGATCATAAAGAATTTGAAGCGTTAATCACTCGTCATTAAAGTATAACGGTCGTATTGTAATTAGTTATAAGTATGTTTAAGTCATACTTAAACATGTATGTAAGTATAGGGGTTAGAGTGTCAAGTTGTTAAGTTTGTAACTGTCAAATGTATATTATGGTTCTTGAAAGGTTGCAACCCTAAAATCACACCTCTTGGTGATCTATAAATAGGGGCAACCTCATAACGTTTATTTCATTCAATCCAAGTTCTAAGTTATTCAGAAAGATTGTAGTTCATTATCATTGTTCATATTATCAATTCTTTATCAAAGATCCAAGATGGGGCCAACAATTGGCATAAGAGCATTAGGGTTTCTCGAATTGATTATTATATTGAACAATTGAAGATCGGTTGAGGATAATACCGAGATCAGGAGCAGATTCCGGCCAGAAAAAAAGTGCAGCAGCAGTTCCGGCAAAACAGCAGCAGTTCCGGCGAAGTTTTCCAGAATCCGGCGAGGATTCCGGCATCTCGTTTTTCCGGCAAGTTTTCTGGGTTAAAAAATCGAACAAAGGTCATAGACGGAGTTTCTCCGTCAATATCTTGAAGGTCCGAAGAAGAAAAAAACGCAGCAGCAGCGTTTTCCGGCGAGTATTCCGGCGAAAACACGATTTTCCGGTAGGTGTCATTTCGGGCAGATTTTGAACGGTATATTGGTGTCGGTGGTTTCCGGCATTGGATTGAAGGGTTTTAACACAAGAAAAAACCAACGGTGTGGTTTTATTCGGCGGTATACGGTTCCGACGAACCCGGTTTTTCAAAAACGAAATTCTGGTTATATTCTTGTGGAGTGGCAGCGTTTTTGAAGATTACGCTAAGGATTAGTGGCGGTGGTTAATTCCGGTTTCTAAAGTCAACAAATAAAGAGGTAAATTTGTTGAGGGTAGCGGTGCGATTTTCCGGTGGTATAAAAAAGGGCGTCGGTATAGAGTTTTCCGGCGGGGTAATCGGAACTTAGGAGGCATCGTGGTATTTTGTGTTTGCGGGCTATTGTAAATCCGGCGATATCCGGTAAATAAAGGTAGGCACAACGGTGATTCGTTACAAGTATGAATTAGAAACCGAGGTTAAAGATCATAGTTGATCGATTCCAACAAAAATAAAGGAGTTTTGTTGGACTAAACCGAAGAAAGATATACAGGGTTGATTCGGTTTGTCAGTACGTATAACACGTTTTTCAGAAAACGAATTTCAATTAAGGAATAATCGAGGGTGACCGAAGGAATAAGATTCGCGGGTTTTCGGTTAATACAAAATTCAGGTTTGCAAATTATATTCTTGAATTATTGTATTTTTTAGTGTATAGAACCGGTTTGTCTATACGGGAGTTGTGAAAACCTTAGTCAGTCAAGGTGAAAGTTATACGATTTGAGAGGATGTCAGATTCGGATTCACATCCGGATAACAACGTAATGGTAACACACAAAGGGGTAGGATCGCTGACCCATTATCAATGTCCAATTTTAAAGTCTACAAACTATACTGTTTGGGCAATTCGAATCAAGATAATTCTTGAGGCGAACGGATTATGGGAAACGATTGAATCTACTGAAGGTACGCAGCTGGATGCTCAAAAGGACAAGGCAACAATTGCGTACCTGTATCAAGCGATACCGGAGGCTGTCATTCTGCAAGTGGCAAGTTGCAGAACAGCAAGAGAAGTGTGGGAAGCGTTGAGGAAGAGACATGTCGGTGTTGAACGAGTACAGAAGGCTCGTTTACAATCGTTAATGGTGGAGTTCCAAATGATGCAGATGAAGGAGGATGAGTCAATAGACACCTTCATGGAGAGGATTAACACATATGCTACAAAGGCAAGTGAATTGGGAAAATCCTTGGATGAATCCATGCTTGTACGGAAACTCTTAGAATCCGTGCCAGATCGGTTTATCCAGATTGTTGCATCAATAGAACAGAGTACCGACATAGATGAAGTTTCAATCAACGAAATCGTTGGGAAATTGAAGACTTATGAAGAGCGAATAAAGCTCAAGAAAGAGGCCCTGAAAACGGTCAAGACATATTGTTGTACACACGCCACGACAACAATTCAGGCCGAGATAAGCAATTTGAAAATCATGGATGAGGAAATTTTAACCCATCGAAAGGGAAATGGAAGGATAGGCAAAGTCCTAAGGAAGAAGGCTCGTCAAGCAGACCTAAGACGAACAAGAATTGGAAAAAGTTCAACAAGAGAAAGGTCAGATGTCACAACTGTGAGAAGTTTGGACACTTTAAGTGGGAATGCCCACAAAAGAATGTTGATGAAGCACATTCAAACTCGGTGCAAGAAGATTAAGAACCAACACTATTAATGGCAATCACTGTGGATGATAGTGAAAAAGTCCTGTTGAAAAAGGGTGAAGTCCAACCCAAGAAGCACACGTCAATAGAAGAAAGTCTATGGTATTTAGACAATGGTGCTAGTAATCACATGACCGGAGTGAGGAGTCACTTCAAGGAGATTGATGAAGCAATCAGTGGTCGTGTTCGATTTGGAGACGGATCAAACGTAGAGATCAAGGGAAGAGGCTCTATATTGTTGGAATGTAAGAATCAATAACAAAGGATCATATCCGATGTGTAATACATTCCAAATCCAAAGAACAATATATTGAGCCTAGGGCAACTAACGAAAATCGTGTGCAAAGTGGTCATGGAAGGAAATCGTCTGTTGATATATCATCACAGGAAGAACCTATTATTCAGAGTAGAACGGTCCAACAACAGGTTATACAATGTCACGTTGAAGATAGGAACACCCTTATGTCTTCTTGCAAACATGGATGGCGAAGCATGGATGTGGCACGCAAGATTGGGTCATTTAAACTTTGATTCAATCAAAGATATGACTCAAAAGAAGATGGTTCAAGGAATTCCAAAAGTCAAGCACACGGGTCAGATTTGTGATGCTTGTGTTATAGGAAAACACAATAGAGATCCATTTCCAAATAAGGCTAAGTTCAGGTCTTTAAAACCTTTGGACTTGGTCTATGGAGATCTTTGCAGTCCTATATCCCCACCAACACATTCGGGAAAAAAGTATATATTCCTACTTGTAGACGATTGTACTCGTTACATGTGGGTTTACTTCTTAGTCTCAAAGGATCAAGCATTTGAGTAATTTAAAGAATTCAAGGCAAAGGTGGAGTCAGAATTACGAACCAAGTTAAGGATGCTGAGAACTGATAGAGGAGGAGAATTCACGTCAACCGAATTCAATCAGTATTGCAAAGGAAACGGCATTGCAAGGCAACTAACAGCACCTTACTCGCCACAACAAAATGGAGTAGTTGAACGAAGAAACAGAACGATGCTATCTACTACTCGGAGCATGCTTAAGGCAATGAAGATGCCTCAGAATTTCTGGGGAGAAGCAGGTAGGCACGCAATATTCGTACTGAATAGAGTTCCTACAAAAGCTCTATTGGATAAAACACCATACGAAGCACTAACTGGGAGAAAGTCGAATCTAGGAGACTTAAAGATTTTTGGTTGCACGGTATATGCCAAGGTAATATCATCTCACTTGAAGAAATTAGATGATAGAAGCACGCATATGGTCTATCATATGCATATAGGTTATATGATCCGGAAAAAGATAAGATTTGTGTAAGTCGTGATGTTAAGTTCGTGGAGAAGAAATCTTGGAATTGGGATAGCTATATCAAAGAGAAGGGTACATCAGAAAAGCAATTGACAAGTTTTGTCATTGAAGGGTTTGATGAAGTTCAAACAGTACCGGTAAATTCCGAGATTCACGAAGACAATCACGAAGGAGAAGTTAGTAATCAAAACTCTCCTGTTACCCCTCCAACATACTCCTATGAACCTATATCAGATGAAGAGGAAGTGGTTCATGAGACGACTAGGAGTTCGCATCATGAGTTTGATCATACCCCTAAACGAGGTTTTAGGAGTATGTCATAAGTGCAAGAGGATGCACCAACAAGATGATTAAACATGGATGAGTTGGAAGAACTTATGATGGTGGAGGAAGAACCACGTAATTACAAGGAAGCATTTACCGATGAAAGATGGATTGAAGCAATGAAGGTCGAATTGGATTCAATCAACAAGAACAACACTTGGAGGTTGACTACTTTGCCAAGTGGTCATAAGGCGATTGGTCTGAAGTTGGTGTTCAAGACGAAGAAAGATGCTAAGGGAAACATTGTGAAATGCAAGGCAAGGTTAGTAGCAAAAGGTTACGTTCAAGAACACGGTATAGATTTCGATGAAGTACTTGCACCAGTTGCACGTATTGAAACTGTTTGGCTAATCTTAGCCTTGGCAGCCTATCATGGCTGGGAAGTACATCATCTGGATTTAAAGTCAGCATTCTTAAATGGAGAATTGAAAGAAGAGGTCTATGTCTCACAACCTGAGGGTTTCATAGAGCCTAAGAATGCGAGAAAAGTATACAAGCTTACTAAAGCGATATATGGACTAAGGCAAGCATCACGTGCTTGGAATATGAAGTTGGATCAAACGTTGAAGTCGCTGAACTTCAAGAAATGCAATCTGGAACAAGCAGTGTATACAAAGAAGACGAAGAATTCTACACTGATCATTGGAGTTTATGTTGATGACTTGATAGTCACGGGCACTCTAAAGAAGGAAATTGACTTGTTCAAATCCCAAATGGAAGATAAGTTTGAAATGAGCGATCGTGGATTGCTAGCATATTATCTAGGGATTAAATTTACCCAAGCAGGGGGTGAGATTGCAATAAAGCAGACATGATATATCAATAAAATCCTGGAGATCAGTGATATGGTTAACAGTAATGAAACCAAAATTCCCATGGATCCGGAAACAAAGTTAACCAAGACTGAGGGAGGCACTCCTATAGACTGTACTCAATATAGAAGTCTAATCGGGAGTCTAAGGTACTTGTTGCATACAAGGCCTGATTTATGTTACTCAGTGGGATTGTTAGTAGATTCATGCAAGAACCTATGGATCATCACTTGAAAGCTGTTAAACAAGTGATACGCTACATCAAAGGAACAAAGGAGCATGGAATCGTCTACAAGAAAGGAGGCTGCAAGATAACTGGTTATAGTGATAGTAGTTATGGCATCAACACATATAAAGGAAAAGAAACTACTGGGCTCGTATTCTACTTTGGAGAATCTCCTATAACCTGGTGTACACAGAAGCAACAAACGGTTGTGTTATCATCATGTGAATCAGAATTTATGGCAGAAACAACAGCAACATGTCAAGCACTGTGGCTAAATCGATTACTTGGAGAACTAACTGGCTGGAAGGAAGAGAAGATAACTCTGAAGGTTGACAACATTTCAGCAATAGCGCTTATAAAGAATCCAGTGTTTCATGGAAGGAGCAAGCATATAGACACACGTTATCGTTTCATTAGAGAGTGTGTGGAAGACGGACACATAAATGTGGAGCATATTAGCGGTGAGTTACAAAAGGCAGATATTCTGACAAAGGCACTCGCATGAATCAAGTTTGCAACTATGAGGCAAATGCTCGGTGTTCAAGATCTACGACAAAAAGATGATCGTGATTAAGGGGGTGAATGAAGCGTTAATCACTCGTCATCAAAGTACAAGGGTCGTATTGTAATTAGTTATAAGTATGTTTAAGTCATACTTAAACATGTATGTAAGTATAGGGGTTAGAGTGTCAAGTTGTTAAGTTTGTAACTGTTAAAAACACTTGTCTGTATATTATGGTTCTTGAAAGGTTGCAACCCTGAAATCACACCTATTGGTGATCTATAAATAGGGGCAACATCAGAACTTTTATTTCATTCAATCCAAGTTCAAGTTCAAGAAAGATTGTTGTTCATTATCATTGTTCATATTATCAATTCTTTATCAAAGATCCAAGATTGGGTCAACAGAATTTCTGCCAATCTTCCAACGAAAACTTGTCATCGCTTTGACCGTATCTTCAACTTGATGTAAATAATCCGGCTTTGTCAAACGCTCCATGAACATGCAAGTCCATACCCCAGTCTCCAGAAACTCCATCTTGATGACTGATGAGAAACATACCCGCTTAAAAGTTGGGTGCCTATAGACCGACTTTAAATCATATCCATGCGCCACAACTTACTACGGTAACATCACGCCAATATAATCGCATAGAAGATCTCACTCATTATACACACTTTGGGAAGACTGTTTGCAACAATAAAACACAAAATATAAAAATGTATGATTAATATATAAATCCGAAACAATAAAATAAAACACAGTAATTTGCATATACCTACCGAAACCAACACATCATACTTTATCAATATCGTCAATGGAAGGACATGAGGGGGGCATTATTCCTGTTGTCAAAGATTAAATTCTTGAATATGAAACAAATATCGTTCATCATCAGGCTAGAAAGGGATCAAGTGAACTAATAATCTTTTAGATTAAATGTGTTATTTACAGACATGTACATTTAGACATTTGTATTACTTTTTAAAACGAAAATTTACAATACAAAGAATTTATCTTACAAAACCTTCATAAAACATAACATATGATCTTCATATTCTAGAATTTTTGCCCCTGCAAAGAAAAATGATGGAGAAAAGATGGTTAAAATCTAGACGGTAATAGTGACACTTATTGCATATACAAACTATATATGTTTTTGTTTTCCATTACAGTTTCTTTTCATATATTTTGGATGTGAAGTAGAGAAAAGTAAATATTATCCTAAAACAAATGTGATGAATATAATGTTTGATTATGCTGTTTTCAACTAATTAATGAACCCTTTCTAAGAATCATTGAAAAAGAACACTTCGTAATTATGTTTGTACATACCTCTTCATGTTTGGTCTGTATAAAGGAGTTGATATCTGTCCTTACATCGCACATCCCAAAGGAAGTATCGATTTCTTTCAACTTAGGGGTAGACAAATGTCCCTCGGTGAAAACCGTAATGGTAGCGCAGTTGCTTATTTGTAAAGTTTCCAAAGATGGGAATGAGAAACGCTTCTTTCCTAAGCAGAATCCCTTGAGACTTGAAAGGTAAATTAGTTTTAAGGACCTCAGACGAGGTAACATGGTCTCATTCACTTCGGCATCAGATTCTTTTTCCTCTTCCTTCACAACTACCTTTATATTCGAGCAGATAATTATACATAGGTCTCGGAGTTGCACTAGACTGCCAACCATGGAACATGTAAAGACATGTTCCAAGTCGAAGCAACCTTGAATGTCTACGGTGGTTAGATTTGGAAACTCCAGCACCATCAATTTGTTGCTCTTCCATATATACTTGAGACTAATTAAACGGTTTAAATTCACTTGTCTTAGATTTGGAATTCTGACAACAGCTTGTGATTCTTTGACACTAGGATTATTTGTCATTTCAAATGCTGATAATACTTCAAACACCTCATTTACCTGACCGCATGCTTTTAGAGTGATCTTTTCAAGCTTTTGCAATTGTAGGAGCGCATGGGATGGAATAATAGCTGCTCTAACATCTTTCAGCTGTACTATCTTAATTTCAATAAGATCATAAAAAGAGCAAGACATCCCTTTTGAAACAGTTGAATCCGAAGATGTTGGGAAAGTGGTCTATAACCAAAAAAAAAAAGACGGATTTGTTATAGGCTACATCCTTGCAAAGAGTAACACAAAAAGAAAATGCTTGCTACTTTCAACAGATATATTACTGTGGCAAAAATTTATATATAGCATGGAATTTCTTTAGAATTTTTATTTTAAATTAATGCATTAATGAGAATAATTGAAGACATCATAACTGATTTCAGTATTAAACTAAAAGGTTTGTGTATGTACCTGAAAGTTAAAGCTACCTTCAAGACTATATTTCCCAAAGCTTGTGTGTATGTACTTGAGATTTGGAGTTATGAACTTACCAGATGTAAAGACTACCCACTGAGGGCAATCATTGATCATAATATTCACCAATGAGGGCCATCGGAACTCATTCATTCCCAAGAAGAAACCTTCAAGGTTGGGTAGATCGTCAAGTTCAAGTGTCTGTAGACTAGAAAATTTCACTTCTTCTGATGATGTTTCATTTTCTTCTTTTACAATCACTTGTATTGTCTTGCATCTTTTTATTTTCAACTCTTTGAGTTGGCCGAGGCTTTCAAGAGCGGAGAATGTGAATATTTGTGACAGAAGATCACAGTCATAGATACACACAGTTTCTAAGTTGGAGAGTTGAGGGAAATCAGCAGTAATGCTTGTCCATGTTCTACTTGTTAATGAAGTATAAACATTAATAGTACTGTTGTTCACCAATTTATTTTCGAATACCTCCTTCATGTTATCGCAAGACTTTATTTTCAGTTCTTGAAGCTTTTTCATTTGTCCAACAGCATACCATGGAATTAAACACGACAACGCATTACAATTGCGTATGATGATCTTTCTAGGATATTGGCACAATGACCAATAGGCACTCTGAAAGGAATACCAAACCATATTTATTTTAGTGTCCTTATATAACTTTTTATTCAACCTCAACAAAGTAGTAACTAATTTCTTCCCGTTTTAAGATACAAGTCATGTTAGGCCCCGTTTTGTATAGTTAGTCTTTTGTATTGATTCAGTTATGTATTTGGGCCGATAGATCATTTTGTACATTGTTGGGCCACGGTCCATTGTAAAGAAGCCCATTGGGCATTAGAAGTGGTTTACTTCTCATGCATGCTTCCCTATAAATAGGAAGCATGCCATGAGAAGTAAGGGGGTTGGAATTGATATACATATAGAAAACCTTTTTGCAAAAACTTGTTCTCTTCTCATCTCTCTCTCGGCTCTCTCTCTCTCACTAACCTTTCCTTAACCGAAAACAAACTCAAGATCCGAGACCTCTTGGTTGCTTAGTGTGATTTCCGCTAGCACTAAGTTAGGTTGATCCAAAGACGTTGTTAGATCTACCCGTGTTGGGACCTACAATTGGTATCAGAGCTTCGGCTCACTAGTTGAGGGTTTTTGGATCACAACCTTGGGTTTTGATCTTGAAAAGAAGAAAATAAGTGTTCAAGTGTTCTTGACAAAGAAAATTATCAAAAATTCAAAAAGAATTGGCAAAAACTTCATAAAATGTCTTAGAATGTGTTCTTAGTGAAAGTCTTAAGTGTTAAAGGTGGTGTTTATGGGTTTCAAGTTTGTTGGTTTGAGAAGTTAAAATTTCGCTTCGCTCAAGCATTGTACCAAACTTTGTACTTGTAGTGACAAAAGTGGGTGAAACAGATCCCAAGGAAGATTTGCTTTTAGGAAGATAAGAATCCTTTCGCTTTGCTTGGATTTTTTCGCTTCGCTTATGATCCTTTCCCTTCGCTTGGACTCTTTCGCTTCGCTTAAGAATCCTTTCGCTTCGCTCAGGATTCTTTCGCTTCGCTTAGTATCCTTTCGCTTCGCTTGAAGCCGTTTGGCTTAGCCTGAAGCTGTTTCGCTTCGCTTGAGGCTATTTCTCTTCGCTTGAAGCTGTTTGTGTGAAAAAGTTGACTGTTTTGAAGATTAAGCTTTGTTGAAGGCTTATACCATGGCTAGTACTGATTCAGAATTATTGAAGGGTTATTTGCTATTGGAAAATCAAGTGGGAACACCTCAAAAACCTCCTAAGTTTATGACCTTAGATGATAACTTTATTGATTTTAAATAGAGGTTCATGAATTTCATCTCATTAACTGAAACTGATTTGATGAGATGTTTTGAAGAGGGTCCTCATGTTCCAGTAACTCGCACTGATGCTGGGGAACAACCTAAGGCACCTGAAAATTATGATCAAGATGATGTGGATAAGTTAGCACAAGACAAGAAAGCGTTTCTGCTATTGACAGTTTGTCTTTCTAATGAAATCACTGAGACTCTACGTGAACACAGAAGTGCCAAGGGATTATGGGAAGCTCTTGTTGAGATGGTTGAAGGAAATGTTGAAATTAGAGATAACAAGAAAGCACTGTTGAAGGAAGAATTCAACATGTTCAACCATCGTCAAGGTGAGGCTGTGCTAGACTTAGTGAAGAGGTTTGAGAAGCTCATGGTCAAAGTAAGAGCTGCAGGTGTTAATATTCCCAACTCTGAGGTGAATCACAAGTTGATGAACTCTTTGCCTTACAGTTGGAGTGTAAACACAATAACTATCAAGAGAACCACCAATCTGAATGGGATGACAAACGGTGAATTGATATCCACTATCAAATCATTTGAAATGGATGAACAGATGAAGATGAACAATCACATGAATTCTCTGAATCAAGCCGGAGTAAGTACTACATCTTCAAGTGTGCCAATAGCTTTTGTCAGCAAAACCCAACAGAATGTATATCATGTGACCAATCCTAAGTACTCACCAAGTGTTCCTTCACAATCAACAGCATTCATCTCCACCAGCAACCCATTAACTCCATCCAGTGCAAGTTCGTTTCAAAAAGCAGTTGACAGTGCAGTTGCTCAAGCTCTGAAGGCACATGGAATTTCTGCAACAAAACCTCAAGCAAACAAGCCCTCCAGCTATTGTAAGGCCCTTCCCATGCTGAATGATTCAAATGTGACACTGGTTAAAGCTTTTCTGTCTTGTCATGAAGAGCTATTGCACGGGAATCTGTTACCAGCTCAATTTGAGATGGGTGATCTGAAAGACATCAATCAAAAGGATCTTGAGAAAATGGACATCAAGTACCAGATGGCCATGGCTGTGCAAAGGGCCACCAACTTCATCAAAACCTACAGAAAAGACAGCTTCAATGATTCTGATCGAAAGCGAATTGGTTTCGACAAGAGCAAGCTTCGATGCTACAATTGTGCAGAAATGGGTCACTTTGCCAGGGAGTGCACAAATCCTCCCAAACCAGCAAACGATATTTATGTGACAGAAGTAACTGATGAAGAGATTGCGAAAGCTGCTGGAAAGAGGCCTGAGGAACAAAAGTCAAACAACTCAGCTCCAAGAATCGGGAATCATCCACACAAGGGATGCTCAAGCTCAAACTCAAGAGCCCTTGTCTCTCAAACAGAAGTCCACACTGGTATGGATTGGGACGAACAGTTTCAAGAGCTACAGAATCCACTGAATATGGCTGGCATGGCTTTCACTACAAACAATGAAGCCTTTTCATCTTCTGCTACCGGTTCAAGTGCATCACACCTTGATGAGGTAAAACGAAATCTTTGCACGGAAGTGTGTGTTAACAAGGTTACATACTATAGATACTTACAAGACGAAGTTTTCAAAGAAAGTGCAAAACTTCGTCAGTTGAACACTGAATATGTAAAAGCTGATAAGATCTACATTGAAAAGATCAAAACTCATCATGATGATGTAGCTAATCTTAGACTTGAAATTTTTCGAGAAAAACATAATGTCATTTATTATAAGGACATAATTAATGATTAAAAAGAAGAGATTAAGAAATTAAAACTCGAAGTTTCTGATAAGAAAGAAAAGGAAAAACAAGTCGAATGATTTGAGGCATCACCTGAAAAATTAGATGATCTTATTGGAGCCCAGAGAAGCACTAAAGTTAAAACGGGGTTGGGGTACGATTACACTGTCGTACCACCACCATTCAATGATAACTACACCAGTTTGCCCCACTTTAGCTATAATACTTCTCCTGATGGAGAAATGGCCTACGGTGTTGGTAGGATACCAAAACATGTGACATTTATTCCCGCAGTATCTCAAACTGTTGCTCCAATCCAATCATTTGATAAATCTAACGTCAATGTGTCTTGTGAAGCAGGTGATATAAACAATGGTGATTGTGGGAAAGTTAATCAGGGTTTTAAGCAAAATGGAGGATTAGAACCACGTTTTGAGTCGTGTGTGGGTCTAACAAAAAGTATTAATAACCCTGTCTGTAACAAAGTTTGTGAATCCATGTTAGAATGTTTGGTGTCGGAATCAAAAACTGTATTTTGTAAAACCACTAGTGAAGATAATTGTAATAATGTATGTAATGAAAGTGAATGTTCTTCGTCTGATTCTGAGTGTGAAACAGTTTTTGATGAAACAAAAGAGACTAAAGTTGATGTCCGGACAAGTTCTAATTGCTCGACAACTGATCGTGATTTTGAGAACTTAAGAAAACAAGAAACTGTTTTTGAAAATGAACAACCAAGCACGTCGTGTAAATATGTGCCTTCAAAGAAAACTTCACTTTCACAAAATACTACTAATAGTAATAGTTCTCAATTTCATGATCAATTTGATAGTACCTATTACTACTCTGGTCATAAACCTAGGCAGTCAAATTACTTTTCTTCTTATCATTCAAATGTGTTCTCAGATAGAGGTTATCAATACGTTAACTCTACCACATCACCTCACCCCACATATTTCAATGATCAACATGTCTGTGAGTGTAACAAAAGAAAATGTTGTTTTGTGTGTGGAAATCCGTCTCATCTTGCGAGACACTGCAAGAACTGGCATAAGCAACAAAGAGACACTAAAAGTAAGTCTGGTCAGACATTTACTGAGTTAAATGTTCATCCTAAGAAAATGTCTTATCAAACTTGTACCTCAGCCAGTAAGACGGATTCAAGAATTAAAAGAACCGACAAACCCAAGAAACCCGTCTGGCTAACACAAAGAGAACGGAAGCGGTTAGCCAAAGGGGTAGAAGCTGAAAACCCTAAAAACCCCTCTAAACCATTTTCCAAAGCAAACACAGAAGGTTTGATAGTTAAATCCAAACCAAAACGAAGGCAATCAAGAAAACCTTTTCAGAACCGAGGGAATCTTAATACAAGTTCCTCGAGTGATTGCACTTCAGATTCAGATTCACCAAAAGATTACATCTTTAAGAATCATAAAATAAAATTGGGTGATTTTTTGTTTTTCTTTCCCGAGACAAGTTCGTCTCGGGGCCCTTCTACTAACTAGCTGCTCATGTATGTAGGGTTAGTCTGGAAGGCCTGTCAACAGCATTTGGTACTTGGACAGTGGCTGTACCCGACATATGACAGGAGATGAGTCCCTGCTGTTTGACATTAAACCTTTCGATGGTGGACATGTTTCCTTTGCTGCTGACATAGGGGGAGAAATCACGAAACAAGGCAAGGTCTCAAATGGCACATTGACCTTCGACGAAGTCAATCTTGTGGAACAACTCAACCACAACTTACTCAGTGTCTCTCAAATCTGCGATAAGAAATTTTCAACTCTTTTCACTGAAAATGAATGTCTTATTCTTAAACCAGGCTTTAAAGTCCCTGAAGAGTGGATTATGTTGCGTACTCCGAGGCACAATGACGCTTATATTCTGGACATGAGAAGCAATAATTCCATGCGGACTGCTTCCTATTTGATGTCCAAGGCCTCAGAGAACGACTCATCTTTATGGCATCGTCGTCTAGGGCTTGTCAACTTTAAGAACTTGAACAAGTTGGTTAAAGGTGACCATGTGAGGGGCTTGCCCATAAAATCTTTTCATTGTGCTGAAAAATGTTTATCTTGCTCTAAATGCAAACAGCACAAACTCCTCACCGCCCTAAGACTGTCAATTCCATAACTGCTGCATATGGATCTCTTTGGTCCTGTTCAACCAATGGCAATAGGTCGAAAAGCCTATTGTCTAGTTATTACTGATGATTACTCGCGTTTCAGTTGGACTTTTCTGCTAGGACACAAGGATGAGACATCTCAGTTTCTTATCAAATTCATTGTGTTGGTTGAGAATCAGACGGACAAACGAGTCAAGTGCATCAGAAGTGACAATGGAACAGAATTCTGTAACAAAGTTGTCAACGAATTCTGTCACAACAAGGGGATTCTTCGTCAATTTAGTGCACCCTACACTCCTGAACAAAATGGGGTGGCTGAGCGACGAAATCTTACACTGGTAGAAGCCGCAAGAACCATGCAGTCATACTCCAAACTTCCTTTATTCTTCTGGGGGGAAGCTGTTAATACTGCTTTCTACACTCAGAATCGTGTGTTCCTAAACAAAAGACTGAATAAGACACCTTATGAGGTCTTTTATGGAAACATGCCAAGGGTTAATTTTTTCAAGACATTCGGATGTCCTTGCACAGTGCTTCAGTCAAATGTTGCTACCACTTCAAAGTTTACTGAAAAGGCGGATGAGTGTTTTTTTGTTGGTTATTTCGCTGACAAAAGTGCTTATCATGTGTTCAACAAGAAATCCCGAGTGATTTTGGAGTCCTACAACATTGATTGGCAAGAACTGAACCCTACCGATGCACACAATGGTCCTGATTGGATGTTTGATTATGAAGGCTTGTTCATGCAGTTTCGAGGAATGTATGTACCACCTTCTGCACCAGTGATATCTCCTGTTGTTTCTGCACCAAATCCGACAATTGTTGATCAATCAATCTTGATGCATGCCGTTGTGAAAGGTCTGACATATATTCAGATTGCTGCGCCTGCACCCGCACTTAATATTCCACATGTGACTAATCAACCAGTTCTGGCAGTCAATGTGCAAACATCTGCAGTCTCTACTGAAATACCCGCTGTCGAAGACACAGATGATTCAGACACCGACTCATTTATGTCAGCTGACAATGTGGAAAACGTCCAGACCACTCAAGCGGCGGATCAACAAACCCACCAAATGGAAACTTCCCCAGCTGATGATCCAAGTATAGTTGAATCAGTTCCTATACCTTCCTCTGAAGAAGAAATTCATGGATCTGCTGAGGAAGCTATTCAAGAGAATGTGCAGAATGACTCCGTTCCTATTGGAACTTCTTGCACCACTGACTCATCATCGGTACCTGCAATCGTCGTACCTTTATACGACAACCTATGGGAAGGCACCATCACTCAGGAACATTTGGTTGATCAAGAAGAAGATGCAAGCGATCCCCAACCAAATGCCGCTGTAGATGTGACCGCAATCTTTCATCCCATAGAGAGCCTGACCATTGAGCTTGAGGCAACATGAGTCGAGAGTGTCGAACAAATTCCGCAGTTACCAATCCATCGCCGACATCTGACTGAGAACATCATTGGAGATCCGTCCGCTGGCATCCAAACACGCAGCACCTCTGGAAACATTAACAGATGTCTTTTTGCTTATTTTATTTCGCAGGTAGAGCCCAAGGACTACAGAGTTGCTTTGAAGGAGAACTCTTGGGTTGAAGCAATGCAAGAAGAACTGTTGCAGTTCAAGAAGCTAAACGTTTGGAGGCTAGTAAAGAAACCAAATCGCAAGAAGCCGATCGGAACAAAATGGGTGTTCCGAAATATGAAAGATGACAAGGGAGTGATTATTAGAAATAAAGCCCGGTTAGTTGTGCAAGATTTTTGGCAACGAGAAGGACTTGATTACGATGAAGTTTATGCACCGGTGGCCAGATTGGAAGCAATTCGTATCTTTTTGGCCTATGCCTCGTACATGAATTTCAAAGTATATCAGATGGAAGTGACGACTGCTTTCTTGTACGGGAAAGTAAAAGAAGAAATTTATGTGAGCCAACCTCCAGGTTTTGAAGACCTAAATTATCCTGACCACGTTTACCAACTTGACAAAGCACTTTATGGTCTTCACCAAGCTCCTCGTGCTTAGTATGCCACACTGGCTGATCATTTAGTAAAGAACGGATACAAGAGAGGCATTGTTGATCAAACTCTCTTTGTCAAGAAAGTGAAGGGTGATTTGATTCTGGTTCAAGTGTATGTTGATGACATTATCTTCGGGTCCACGAATGAGACTCTGTGCAAGGAGTTTTCTGAGATCATGCAAAAGCGATTTGAAATGAATTCCTTAGGGGAAATGAATTCCTTAGAGGAAATGACTTTCTTCCTGGGCTTACAGGTTGAGCAAAAGAAGGACGGGACTTTGATTCACCAAGAAAAGTACGTTCATGACATTGTTCAGAAATTTGGATTCAAGGACTCAACAGCTTTCATGACACCAATCGCTATGCGTCCTGTTCTCGCTCCTGATCCATCAGGAAAACCAGTCGATCAATACCTTTATATGTCAATGATTGGCTCCCTGATGTATCTCACTGCAAGCAGACTGGACATCATGTTCCCTGTTTGTCAGTGTGCCAGATATCAGTCTGACCCAAGAGAACCCCACATGACTGCTATCAAGCGTATCTTCAGATACTTGAAAGGGAGACCACGTTTGGGTCTTTGGTATCCAAAAGATTCTCCCTTGGAACTTCATGCTTACGCCGACAGTGATTATGGGGGATGCAACTTGGACAGAAAATCCACATCTGGTGGATGTCAATTCCTGGGAGATCGGTTGATCTCATGGCAGTGCAAGAAACAAGTCACTGTGTCTACATCCACAGCCGAAGCCGAGTACATCGCCGCATCCAGCTGCTGCTCACAAGTGATTTGGATCCAGCATTAGCTGCTGGATTACGATTTGAATTTCTATGGATCAACGATTAAATGTGATAATGAGGCGGCCATTGCTATTGTAAAAAACCCGGTCCAACACTCAAAGACTAAGCACATTGACATCCGGATACATTTTATTCGTGATTGTTATGATCGCAAGCTTGTCGACATAAAACGGGTCCATACTGATTTTAACTTTGCAGATCTCTTTACAAAAGCTTTCAGTCATGCCCGATTTTTGTTTCTCGTTGAGTCATTGGGCATGATTTCCTTTCAGTAAATTTTATCGTCTATCTTTTAGTTTAAAACTGTAAATATTTTTCAAATATGTCACATTTTTAGAGGGAGAAAATGAGTTAACTTTAACTCACCAAAAAGATTTTAAATTTACTTTTAGTAAAACAAAAACAAGTCATTTGACTTAACAAAAAGATTTTATTTTTATATTTTAAGAAAATTTAAAACAAATTATCCCGTTTAGAGGGAGCTTCTGTTTAGAGGGAGTCGGATAATTAAAGTTTTTCAATCAAGAATTTGATCCGACTTTATGGAAAGTGATGGTACATTGGTTTAAAATGACTCTAGCGCGTTAAAAGAAGAGAACAAAAGGCTACAAGGTCAGTCATTGATGTGTAGGTAGGCTTGACAAACAAGTAAGTGTCGGGTGATATAAACTTAAACTAATGCCGGTACTAGTGGATATATAATTATGAAGCGGTTGCTTGATTCCGTAAAGTCATATTCATGAAGGCAAAAATGTAACTATACATGTCATACCCGAGCCTCTCTTTACTTGATCACAGTCGTCTTATGAAAGTCAATGTCATTTTTAGTTTTCATTGAGTCAAGTAAAAAATCAAGAAAAGCAAGAAAAAGAAAACAAAAGAGTCATAAACACAACTGAAAAGAAGTCAGAAAAAGAGTCAGTCCTAGGAATTTTAACTTCTGCTTTATTTCTTCATTTATTTTTGACTCAAGCCTTGGACTTTCTACATTTGTAGTCATACAAGATCAGATTGTTAAGGCCCTGAGTCTTCTGCTTTGTTTTATTTTCTTTCTTTTGTTCAAGCCTTGGACTTTCTCTGCGCGATAATATGGTATTATCCGACCTGATTGTTATGGCCTGAACTTCTGCCTTATTTTAATCTTTCTAGATCGAGTTGAGTGTGCAAAGCACAAAGTGTCATGTGTACAGTGTACAATAAGTCAAGTTTGTTAATAAGTGTACTGCGATCAACTAAGAAAGGGTCTAAGTCAAGTTGAGGTGATATGTTAACACAAGGAAAGCCTGAGATATGATGGAATCAGTAACTTGTCCGATTAAGTAGGGGACCACATAAGCATCGTGCCTAATTGTACTTTAAACGTATCATTTCTGGCATCAAAACACTTGTCAAGTTAAAAAGGAGGACAATATCTACAGTCAATGATGAACTTGTGTCACAAAAATTTCAAAATGGTAACACGATCTAGGGTTTTGCAAATCAATATGATTCCATATCGTGATCACTCTTTGAAAATTAACCAAAGAAATTACTATGTAAATTAATTTAATGTCATTGTTTTTAACTTTAAAATTGTTTTAATTTTTATTTATTTTATTTTATCTTATCCTTAATTTTAATTTTAATTTTATTTTGATTTTATTTTAGTGTCTTCTTTTACTATGTTTTGTTTTGACAAAAGAGATCGATGGTGCAACTGTTAACATTATGAACCAACAAAAGAAAATATTATAAACAATCAAGTGCGTGGATTCGGTGGGTAAATGTTTTTCAGGTTTAAATATGCAAATATTTTTAAAGATCGAGGACTGAGAGTGTATTTTCGGTGAATACTCACGATGTTTTGACCTTATCACGAGATAGGCTGACCCTATATATAAGGGAAACCTAAAATATTCTTCACTATTCACCAAACAATTTTAACTTTTACTCTCTTCTCTCTCAAATCTTCAAACTCTCAAACCCAGATCTTCATCCATCTTTCAAAGAATCCGGCCCTCTTAATCACAAACATGCCGTTGAATCAAGAATATCCACCTTCGGTATAACTTCAAAACACCATAAATCATTTCATCTTCATGTTTCTGGGTTCTTGTGGATCAAAACGACGGTTCAGATGAACCGTCGGCTAGATTAATGACTGATCTTCATAAGAAATTGATTCATATGTTATGAATAATCTGTTTCTGGAATTATTGATCTTGAGTTTCATCATTAAGTATTAGAATTAGGGTTGTTTGTATAAAGTTTGTAGATTTAAGTTTAGTTCATATGTTCTAAGGACAAATTTACCCAGTAATCAAAGGAGTTTCAAGTTCAAACTTTCCAGAAACCTAAGGAGGCGACCTTGTGTAAAGAAAGGGATGGATCAAAATGGGCTAAGTACGGGTCTTCGCATGAAAGGGTCTTTCGCTTCGCTTGAACCCATGCGAAGCGAAACACTTTTCTGTTTCGCTTCGCTTGACCCCATGCGAAGCGAAACACCTTTCTATTTCGCTTCACTTGACCCCATGCGAAGCGAAACACTTTTCTGTTTGGCTTCGCTTGACCCCATGCGAAGCGAAACACCTGTCTGTTTCGCTTCGCTTGATCCCATGCGAAGCGAAACAATGTCTCATGCGAAAAACCCACACTTAGCAAATTTTTCAGAGTTTCAAACATAGTGCCACTGATCTGTTTTTACTCAAATAAACTATTTGGTCTATTGGACTGTTTTGAACCTGATCTTTGTACATAATGATCTAATTAACTTATAGATTGACTAAAATTAACTTATTATCATGTACATATCTTGTTTGTTTTGTTTTATCTTAATGATGATTCTCATGATCTTTTGATTTTCAATTTTAGGGTCATAACAACTTTAGTGCTCTAGAGTTGCCTAAGGCAAAGGCTGATAAGGTGTTCACTCCTATGGTCAAGGGGCTGAGGCAATCACCCCTTGCCTATGCCATCACTGCAGATCCAGCCATTTACTACAAGTGGGTCTTAGATTTTTGGGCATTCGCCAGGATTGCTGACGATTCTATGTCCTTCACCACGACGGTTGCAAGACAGGAATTAACTATCTCCGAAGATGACATTAGAAGGGTGTTAAAGATTGATAACCAGCCCGATTACAAGTATGAGAGAGGAAACAAAAGGATGCTGGAAGGTTTCGTTGCTCAGATGGGGTATGACACGGAATGGAAGAGCTTAGAGAAGAGCCACCTGTCACCATACTGGAGATTTCTCTTCCACATTATCACTCATTGTTTCACAGACATTCGAGGTGGTTTTGACAGCATGAGTACGGACTGGGTTCGTATTATGTCCGCATTGACCAACAAGGAGAAGTTCAATTACTCAAGACGGATATTTTTGTGCATGCTTGCAAACATCAAAAGTGGGGCTACATGGTTGATGTACCTGAGATTCGTGCAGATGTTGTTAAATGATTTGATTCCAGATATTAAAAGGCCGGGATTCAAGAAGGCAAAGGACAAGAAGTCACACCCCGAGCCATTTCATGTTCACGAGATTAAGGTATCAGTTTTTGGTGTGTTGTTGAGCATGAAGGGCAGAGGTCATCAGTATACGGGACCACGACCTGGGCCCAAGTTTGGTTTGTTTGAAGAGACAGAGCCTGCTGGGGAAGAGGTGTCTGGTGAAGGTGAAGGTGATGAAGAACCCATAGTTGAAGGCGATCAAGATTCATCTGATGAGCCGGCCGAAGATCGAACAAAGGCCAAGCATGACTTGAAGAGAAAGATGGCGGAAAAAGGGAAATTGATAGAACTTGAGGAGGAGGAGGAAGACCAGCCACCCCTGAAGCGTTTGAGGAGACTTGGAGACTCCCAGAAGTCAACCAAGTCTCATGTCAAGTCTCCCTCACAAGACAAGCCCTCAGACCAACCAAAAATAACCAAAGAAGCCCTGACCTAAGCCCTCAAAACCCTAGATGTGACTAAAATACAAATCCCTGCCCACAAACCACCAAAAACCAGAAAGAAAACCAAAGCCAAGAAAACCAAGACCCTACTTCATAACTCACCTGAATCCTCACCAGAACCCTCACCAATAGACCAACCAATTTCAACATTCCTACCCCAAATACCTTCCTTACCACACTCACCACCACAACAACAAACCCAACCCGAACCAACCCAAGCCTCAACACCACCTACACAACCAACCCCATCCATATTCACTTCATCAGTTTTTAGCTCCCCAATACAAACAACAAGCATATGGAGCAAAACCGTCCTTACTTCCCCAACCCAATCCGTCACACCATTTGCAATAAGACCAACACCACCCACCATTATAACTCCACCAATCCTTACTCAAGCCATCACCTTATCTTTACCAACAACCGCACCACCCATAACAACCACCATCCCACCATCCACCATTATCTCACCCAAACCTATCTCCTGAGGGATGTCTTTGGCCCCTCCAGTGTACGTTGATCCTATCCTCGATAGGATCGTCGCACTGGAGGAATCAAACGCTAAACAGGCGAAACGAGAGATTGCGCTCCTCAAGCTTATCAAAGATATGAAGCAAAAGGCTCTCGAGGATGAAAAAGAAAAGGCGGATCTGAGGAAAAGGATCCGGGTGTTGGAAGAACAGAAGGCAGCAAATGATGAAATTGCTGAATATCAAAGGTTATTGACCAACACCTTCCACACCCGAATCCAGAATCTACAGACGTTGATGAATCATGAGGCCTCTAAGAACGCTAATCTGAGAGCCGATCACACTAGACTTGGAGATAGACCGGCCACACTTGAAAGAGACTTACCAAGTGCTAGTGCTCTCAGATCAAGCGTAAACAAGAAGATTGAAGATGCTACGAGAAGGTGGGATGTTGAAAAGGAAGCTACAAACTCAAGAGCTGCTGATTTGGAAAATCAACTTACTTCCTCCACCTCTCTCGATTCGCTCAGAGCAGACATGGAGGCCATTAAAGAAAGAATCAAGGAACAAGACCGTCTGAATGAGCTACAGCTCAAGACAAATGAAGAGATGGTGAGCAAGTACCAGGCGGCCTCAGACCTCATGGGCATTCAGGAAGACGAATTTCATGGTCTGGAGGATAGGCTTGACTCTGTGTTTAGAGCTTGGAGAAGGTCTGGTGAGACTTCTCAAGTTGGTGGTTCGCAACCTGCCGCAGGTCCTTCTACGACCATGCGAGGCGTACAGGCTGTGTTGTCTGAAGGAGAGGCGACTGTTGGTCGGTTAGTACAACAGGGCGGCCAATCTAGCAGTGTTGGTGGTGGTTATGATGGTGATGAAGAAGATGGTGATGAAGAAGATGATGACGACGATGAAGTTCATGACAGCTTTGATGATGATGATGATGATGGTGACAACGGTGGTGGTGGAGATGGAGGGGCCGGGGCGGAAGGAGGTGGAGGTAACACTCAATCACCTCCACACTCTCAACACGATGCTTAAGACCCTGCTAACCCCGGCTCAGCCAGCAAAGTCAGAGAGGATGACTCACTACTTTATAACTTGTATAAAGATATCATCTCTCCGACTGACAATACAGGTGTGATCGTTGATTTTATTAATGCAGGTATGAGCTTTGAGGAATTCATCGAGGGAACGGGAACGGAGACGGAAACAAATGAACAAGACGATGACATTAACTACTCGCCAAATCTGGATACTCCTCCCGCTCAAGCTTCACAAGCTCCTGCAACCGATCCTGTCATTGCCCATCCGCCAAAGAAAATGCGAAAGACGCACCTTGTCTCAAGCTGTGCGCCTGCCCGCGTGCTCAACTATCCATATCATGATGACTCGCTGATTGTATACGCAAGGTACGATCAGCAGAATAGTGTTTGGGCCATCAGACGTTACAGCGGGGACCTCATCTATCGCAGTCATCACGAGCTGAAGACTCTACCTGAGCTTGATCTAAACTATCTACAGAAAGCTCTAGGTCATGGTGCTACTGGAAGTACGCTGGAAAGTTGGGTCCCAACTTATCTACAGCGTCAATCGAGAGTCAACTACAAGGACTTCGAACAGAATAAGGGTTGTAGGTACAAGAACCCAAGAGAGATAAACCCGGCTACCGGAGAGCCTTGCATGATGTGGAGATACAAGGCGCCGAAAGAATGTCACGAGATTTATCATGGCGAACCTTATCTTCCCAACACTCTCCGAGACTTCATCGATTGGGAGTTTGACAACACAACCGGCGAGGCCGTCATTCACTGCCGTGATATGCACGAGATCAGAGTGTTTGACGAGCATGAGCTTTTGGGACTACACATTGAAGATGTGAAGAAGCTCTACAACAAGCCGTTGGGAACCGTCGAGGATTTGGGACGTCAGAATACCGACCGGATAGTGGAAGCCTTCAACAAGTTCGTGTGTAGACTTGTTGAACTTCCACTAACCGAGGACGAATGCCTGATATACGACACCGATGGGTTTCAATACTAAAGACTAGAGGGAGATTGTTAGGCCCCGTTTTGTATAGTTAGTCTTTTGTATTGATTCAGTTATGTATTTGAGCCGATAGGTCATTTTGTACATTGTTGGGCCACGGTCCATTGTAAAGAATCCCATTAGGAATTAGAAGTGGTTTACTTCTCATGCATGCTTCCCTATAAATAGGAAGCATGCCATGAGAAGTAAGGGGGTTGGAATTGATATACATATAGAAAACCTTTTTGCAAAAACTTTTTCTCTTCTCATCTCTTTCTCGGCTCTCTCTCTCTCTCACTAACCTTTCCTTAACCGAAAACAAACTCAAGATCCGAGACCTCTTGGTTGCTTAGTGTGATTTCCGCTAGCACTAAGTTAGGTTGATCCAAAGACGTTGTTAGATCCACCCGTGTTGGGACCTACAAGTCATATATTCTCTCATACCCTTTAATAAATTGTTTTCAACTTTACAAAGCAGGAAACTAACTTCTGCCCATTTTAAGATACAAACTATATTTATTTTCATATCTCCATTTAGTTTACAAAATATTAATTCTTAACCACATTTTTAGAGCAAACCAAGTAAACCAGAACAAATCAACGTGTTTGATTTCTAATAATCAAGGCCAAAGCAAAAAGGTCATGTAAGTGGTATCGGACGACAATGCGAAGTAATCCTACTATATCATACCTGGAGGTGATCATGAATGGTATTAGTAGTATTTGATGAAGTTTTGTCGGTCCCACTCCAACTATTTTCTTCACTATCGATACGCTTTAGACATTTCATACTACGAAGATCGAAAGTGTCAAAATGAGGAAAGAATTTGGTGTTTGGATAGGGTGAAGTATTTTCATCATCTCTGCTGGAAATAAGTTCTTCAATACCATTACACCAACTTAAACGAACATACTTTAAGCTGGATAAATATTGTGCCATTATAGGTGAAAACAAGTACTTTATTTTGTCACAGGAAACCAAGGTAATGGATGTGAGGTTTTGGAATGGAAGCAAAGGTTGATGTTGAGGAGATCTGAATTCATTCCAATTCCACTTCCACACATGACTCATTTCATTCAATCTATTTAGGTGTATACTTTCAAGGTAAGGAAGTAGTGGTGGCGGTTCGGTTGTTTCTAATTGTCTACTACTTAGGGTATCCATATCAAACACCACCTCCACTCTTTCATCTTTATCAAAGTGTAGATCTCGAAGGTGATGACAAGCGTGCAGAAGATGAGATGGATATCTGACATTAATCTGCATGTAACATATAATTTAATTAGCAATTTGATTTCTCCATTCCATACACCTATCAAGATTAAGTTTAATTTAATAGTGATAAAAAAATTATACCATATGTCTGGAATTGTCCATTTTAAGGTTTTTGTGTCCTGGTATATCCCATGTACTTAGCAAGTGAAATTAAATAATCCATTATTTAAATTTTCAAAATTATCATATAAATGACTTAGAACACAATTAAAATTTTATTTAGAGCATTGAAACCATTTGTGTTGGTTTTATGTAATAAAAATTGATAGTTGGCGTACCTTTCTATCCTTTTCTTCCAAATCTAATGTTTTATAAGTCAGCATATAAGAGGTAAGTGCCCCCAAATCAAAATTGGTTATGGTAGGTGTGAATGTATTTGTAAACCTTCTGCAGTTTTGTATCTTTATGCTTTCTACACCTTTAAAGCTGTTGTTGAGGATATCAAAGTTGTTTACGCCTCTGATTCTCCACAACTCTTTTAGCTTCCAAGATTCAAAAACTTCAATCCTTCTTAATCTGCTGCTATTGTGTTTTCCCATTCCAGAAACACTTTCAAAGTCGATGTTAAATAACACTTCAATGGAATCACACATTTTAACTACAACCTCTTCTAAATGATTCAATAAAGGCAGTGGATTTGTTGGAAACAGATTTATAAGCCTATCACATTCTCTCACGCTAATTTGTCTAAGCATGGAAACATAATTTTTCTCACTAGTAGAAAAATGACATGGCCATATCTGCTTCAAGCTCTTCATCATAGAAATATCTAATTTCTCCAGCTTAGGAATCACATCCTAAACAACATAATTAAGTCATGTTAGAACCATAAATAGCATATACCCTAAACAATACATTTGTAAATTATTTATAGCTTTGGATATAAAGATAATGATGTACCCTTTTGTTGAATAATGGCTGCACTTCAGATGTATTATTATCATTACTGTCCGGATAAATGCTCGTGAACTTGGGAAGCTGATCAAGTCTCAACTCCACCAATTCTGGTAATTCAATTACATTATTGCATAAACTTTTCATCTCTGGTAGACCCTCCAAAGACATAAAACTCAACTTATTTAATGTAACTAACCCAATTCCACTATTATCTCTGATAAGTGCTTTCAAAACAGGGCACTCGGAAATTGTAAGGCGCTCAAGTTTCTTCAAGCCATTTGCCACATCAACTGTAAAGAGGTATTTTAATTCTGCGCACTTAGAAACATAAAGGAATCTTAATTGGGAAAATGTGTGATGCAAGGAAACATCTTCAAAATGAACCATATACTTCACTTCTAATCGAAGTTCCTCCGTTTTTTCAAACAAGTCCCTGACATTGCATTCTTTGAGCTCGTTGCAGTGAGCGACAAGATTAAGTGTGTTTTTGAATGAATAAGTTTCATAAACTTTCAATTCACAACCTATAGATATCCTGAACCTTTCAAGTTTCTTAAAGGACACCTTTTTTGGTTGGAGCTTATTATCAAAGAACTCCAAATCTAATGCAAAAAGAACTTGTGAAAGCTTCTCCAATTCATCACAATTGCCTTTTGTGTACCTAATTGGCCTCCCTTTAGAAGCTCTCATATAAAGCTCTTCTAGACTGTCCAAGTTTTGAAATACACCATGATCAATATAAAGGTCAACACATCCAGTCAGATCAAGTAACTTTAGTTTTTTTAATTTCCCAATTGTCGCCGGCAACTTTCTTATGCTACAATTAGCAAGGTTTAGTGTTTCCAAGTTGCAGAGACTTCCAATAAAAGATATATCGCCAGTCAACGAGCATGAACGAAGAAATAGTGTTCGAAGTGTGGTTGGGTGTTCGAATGTTATCGAAAGCTTGGGAATAACCATATTCTCATAAGATACAACCTCAAGTTTTTTCATTTGTTTGAACATATCTTCCGGAAACTTCAGGAGCTCATACCCATCCATTAACATCAAAAGTAAGAGGTTTGGGTAATTAAACTCAGCAAACAATTCAGGCATGCCTGTGAATTTTAGTAGGAGTCTTTCATAAGAATCGTTTGTAAGGCGCTCCCATGACATATCATCGTGGCTAACAATTGAAGCTTGTTTGACGTTTGAAAAATTACTTAAAACAAAAGCACGCATGAGATCATGCATTTTGACACATCCCATGCGATCACTTTTTGTTAACAAGTTTGCACGTATAAGGTTGTTAACACAAATATTGGCCCGCATTCTTGCTTCGATTAAAGTGTGTACGTTAGTAAACAGTTTCAATCCCCACCCGTATATCATCAAGTCCTCAATAGGAATATTAAAGTCATGCGGAAATAAGCCAGCAAGAAGAAAAATTGATTTATCGTCCTCCTTTTTGAGATTGTTGTAGCTCATTTCAAAAACTTCATTCACAATGCTATCAAGGTCTTGAAGGTCATGGCGTTGTAAATTGGAAAGCGCCTCTTTCCATGCATCCTTTATATTACCCCTAAGACTTTTTGCAATTGTTACTATGGCAATTGGTAAGCCACCACATTTTTTTGCAATATCTTCTCCAATCCTTTGGAGGTCGACATCATTATGATCCGAAGGAGATGCTCCCACGGTTGTACAAAATAGAGTATGTGCTTCTGAGTCATTTAAGACTCCCACCCTAAAAATAGATTCATCTTTAACACCCATCCGAATGCAAACAGATTCAGATCGCGATGTGAACAATAACTTTACCCCCTTTGGTAGAGGACTTAGTCCAACATCTTTGAGTTCGAATTCCTTCCAAAGATTATCCATTATTACCAAAATTTTCTTTGGGGCTTTTTGTGACGTCACGTCAAATATCCTCTGAAGACGATCAGCCCTTGCATCTATGGTTGTTTCAGTTAAATTCTTACCAATGTATTGCGCAATATCTTGTTGAAGAGAATGCGGGTCATTGTTTTCCCGAATAACCACTTTCACGACCCAATCAAACATTTTTGAACGTTCCACGGTCTTCTTTAGTTGTTCCATCATTGTGGTCTTGCCCACACCACCCATCCCACAGAGAGCAATCATCTTGTGGGACTCACTATTTGATTGAAGGGATTGCAATGCATTATTGAATATCAAATCTCTGGACATGAAGTTGATTTGGGTACCCACAAGTTCTGATGTAGAGGTGGATAACCTTGTAGAATTAGAACCCACCTCGGCAAGGCTTGTTTGTGTGTGAGAAAACACGATTTTAGATTCTCGATTTTCGAGATCTTGTATCTCCTCGAGAATACTATAAGATTGTTTTCCTACTTTGTATCTCTTTGTCACATTGAAGCATATGGTTGCTTCTATCACACTGCTTCTTTCAATTAAATTCTTGACATCTTCAAACCATGGCTCGACACGTTCTGGTACTATTTCTGTGTTTTCGACAGCCCTCCTCCATTCATCCTGAACTTCTTTTGTCTTGTTCTTTAGTTGCTTCACTCTAGCATCCATCTTCTTAACATAGATTGTGGAGGATACCAAGAAACCCAAGTGTTTCTTAACGGGGACCATCAAATGTTGAACAATTGGACTAATAATTGGATTTACAAAATCCATTTTCGAAAACTACAGGTTTAAACAAACAATACAAATCATCAAGTGATCACGAGGTGCAATTACTAAAACAATAAGTTGCTTATATATATATTAATTCATTACTCCAGTAAGTTACTAAAACAAATGATTCTATCGTTATTATAATATGTAATTTGTCAAATAATGTTTTTATATGATTTCATCTAATCATAATTAGGAGATTTTTTCAAATTTAACATTTTAAGCGAAATAAACATAAAATAAGTTGGTTTTTATCTGCAAAATGTTACTAATAGACTTATATAAGAAAAAAAACTAGAAAATATGTTAATTTATTTAAGTACCAACCGTTGTTAAGAGAATTTTATGATTAAAAAAAACTTTATGGTATTTATCCAGTATAAAATAATTTCTTTTTTAGCAAATTACATTATTATATGAAACTAAAGATTAGTTATTAGTGTCTAAAGGCTTGCTTCATGGAGTCAATTATTGTAAAACGACAAATTATTTGGATTACACACAACATATAAGCATTGAAAAATTAAGTAATTTTCCAGTAAATCTTAATTACCTTTCTTTGATAAATACCAAGTAAAAAGTATATGTTCATGATGGTAAAAAATAGCAACTCTTTTAAATTTTTGAGAAATTTTGTAGGAGTTTCCCGTGAAAATAACACGCTTATGATTGGGCATAATTAACTATAACATTCTGAAACTTTGGTGCCAAATTTTACAACTTTGAAAGTTGAAGGGCTAAGTTGCCATCAAGCCAATGTTAAAGTTGAGGGTCTAAAGAGCGAATAAGCAAAGTTCGCTGATGACGGCCATCATCTGTATCTTTACTAAACGCCAAGAATGTTCAAAGGTGGGTGTAACATCCGTCTTCCTAGATAAATAAAAACAAAATATTTTATTATTATTATGTGTTATTATTTATTTATTTTAAATAATAATAAGTTGAGTGATGGGCTTAGAAACAAAAGCACGGACTTAGGAGTAGTTATGGTCTTAAGGTCCAAAGGCTTTGCCTATAAAAGCACCTTAAACCGTAAAGCCTTACAAACTCCTCATTTCATCTTTTGCCTAGACACTATCAAAACACACGCTATCCATTCTCCATCTAAAGTCGGATCTAGAAACAAAGAGGAACAATCAAGAATCATCTAGTATTCATGTGTCGTGCATTCAAGAAGAAAGATCAAGATTCGACCCGTGTCAAGATCCAGATCTGAACCGACCTCAAACAAAATCTGAATCGACTTTGAAAAGATATGTTTTAGCTAAAAAAAAGGTTATGTATTTGATGTCAGATTGCCATGAAAACTGGTAGGATATTAAATCGGGGAATAAGGAGTGTTAAAGTTGCAAAAGTTACCATAAATGAGTTGATCGGTTCGGTTTAGGTAAAACGAGTAGTGTTCGAAGGTAGGGAAAACGAAGTCGGTTTTGCATGGAGTTTAGTATGACACAAGATTGGGATGAAATTCTCAATAAACTCCCAAGCTTTATGTAAACGAGATTAGAAAAATATGGACCATATATGGAAGAAAGTACATTTGTAAATTGGCCCAGACTTGTAAATGCAAATTGGCCCCAGATTTGCAAATGCAAATTGGCCCATACTTGCAAATGCAAATTGGGCAGACTTGTAAATGCGAATTTGCCCAGAATTGCAAATGTAGATGTGCGAATCTACAATTTTGCAAAGTTGTAGTTTTGCATAGTCGGTTAAGTGGTTAATTAATGCTAGTATATGTTAAACAAATATTCGTTCTCGATTAAGTAAAGGAATCACAGTTTATTTAGAACGCCTCGGGATTCAGGTGATTCTAGACCCCTTTTTTACCTTTAAAAATTTTGGGGTTGTATGCATACTCACAAAAAAGATAAAAGATGAATATGACATGCTTTATATGAGAAAGCAAATGGGTAAACTAATAATAAGTATACTTAACTCTTTATGTTAAGATGTATAAGAATGTGAGCAAGTCATAACGTGGACATCAGGGAGGTCGTAGTACCTTATACATGTCCACATCATGAATACTCGTGGGCAGTATGCGAGTTCTTATACGATAGACAGATGCTCCTTTTATGAATATGAATTGATGTTCCTTTTATGGATATGAGTAGACATTCCTTTTATGGATATGAATAGATGTTGTTTTTATGGATATGGGTAGACGTTCCTTTTATGCGCATAAATATATGTTCCATTTATGGACATGATAGTGTGTTGCTATGGACATGAAAGCACATGCAAAAACAAAATAAAGGACTAAAATCCTATATTGTGTTTTGGGCATGTGTTGTTATGTTATGTGGTTTAGTTATAGATACAAGTTTTTGACTGACAGAATAATATATGTGTAATGTGATTCAGTTATGGATACTATGGTAATGTGGTCTAGTTATGGATACAAGGAGGATATGGTCTAATGATGGTGGGGTAAAATTTAGTTATTATTATATATTAATTAGTTATATTTAGGTAAATAAATAAATGAACATTGGTACTTCAAGCATTGCTATGTGTTTTAAGGACATTTGAAGTTAAGGAGCTTAAACGAGCCAATTTAGAGCCATCCAGATGAAGATTAAGCAAGCCTCGAGATGATGGAAGGATGGGGAAACATGTATTGAGGGTTAAGAAGGATTCGGGAAAGGATTGGATGAGAAACATGAAGCCGAAGCTAAAACTGAACAACATGGGTTACAAAGAAAGTGTGTTTTAGTAAAACGGGCATATCTTGGCCTAAAAAATGAGTTACGGAATCCATAATATATGAATTTCATGTTTCTCGATGAGACAAATTCAAATATGAAGTCAGTTGCGTCTTCGCGTATCTCGAAGATGCTCAATGTCGGCAAAAGTTAGGTTTTTCACTATATAAACGATTTTTCGACCCCATTCGGCATATAACGACTTCCAGAGGAATAAGAGGTGTTCTAGGGCGACTTTCAGCCATCCCGAAGCTTCTTGTTTCATCATTGATCGTATTTTCATCAAGATAAGTGCTTTAACGATTATGTCGATGTCCGTTTAGTCGTGTGTGTTCGTTCTAGGCTAAGGTTTTATGTGAAATACTGTTATGAACAGATTTTTGTGCTTAATGAATATAGCTTGATTGATTTTATATGAATTTGTCTTGCTTAATTAGTTATTTGGTTGATTAAAGTTTGTGTTTGCGATTATTGATTAGTGTAACGTTTGTTTGGTTGTTCATCAACATTTAGGGTTTAAGCTCTTGTGTCATTGAACTAAAATCATCAAACCTTATCATTGAGTTAGTTATCCTAGGCATATATTTGACAATTGTGGAGTCCGGGTTCATTTGTGTCAACAATTCGGTTAGGGTATCGTTTGTCATCATAAATCAAACCATAGGACTAGCAATTATTATAACACCAAAGACGAGAGAATCTGTGATTAACGTATGGAACACATAACCCGAACCTAGAATGAATACTTTTAATTAATATTGTTTACAAATCTTTTTAAGTAATCATTAGTTTTAATTAAATCTTTTTCTAAAAACCGCTTGACATCGTCTGTCCGCTTAGATTAAATAATCAGTGATAAATTAAATAAACTTGCACTTTCCTTGAGTCCCTGAGGAGACGACCTTACTTACCCGTACTAGTTATAGGTATTTAAGTCTTTAATTAATTGTTTTTGAGTAGACCGCGACAGCCTACGTCATCTAGTTATGGATACCACGGGAATATGGTCTTGTTACAGATACTATGGTAATGTGGTCCAGTATGGATACTATGATAACATGGTCCAGTTATGGAAACAAAGAATAGTTGGTCCAATTAAGGATACGAAGTGTGGTAGCTAATAAATATGTGCCTATATGTGGTGTGAGTGCATGGTATGGTAGCTAATGAGAGAGTGTGTGTGTGTGTGTGTATGTATGTTGTGTGTGTGTATGGTATAGCTGTGGATACTAGTAGAATAGACAATGTATATGAACAACGTGCATACTCTGGTACGCATGAAGAAGACAAGGGTAAGAACGTAAATGAATGTGTAAGAAATAAAGGTTATGTTAAATGTATCTTAGGATACGAGAAAGTCATATGTCAATTGTTTTAAATTGAACATTTAAGAAAAGAAAGAACCGTTAGAACTAACTCAACATGTAGCTGACTTTTAGTATGTGGGCAGGTATTGTTGATGACGTGGCGAGCTTGAAGTGCGTACGAGGCTATCCATATTGAAGATTAGTTAGAGAGAGAAGATAAATGTGTAAAAGTTTTTATTTCCAATGCAATTAGAAAGTGTAAAACTCTGATGTCAGACATTGTTCATGTATAAATCCAAAGCTAAGTAGGGCGAGTGGGTTTGGGGCCTTACAAGTTAGTATCAGAGCAAAGTTTGAGAGATTTAAGAAATTTTACATGCTTAGACTCAAACAGAGAATGAGACTGGATAAGAAAGTCAGTATGAATAGACGTATGCCACTCAAGCAAGCTCGCAAATAGTAGAATATGTGATTGAATATTATTATAGAATATGATTAAAGTATAAATGAAAATATATGTTAAAGTGCACGATTAAGTTCATGTGTTAGAATGCATGTTATAGTATGGATTATTATGGTATGAATTATTGTGAATACTAGCTTAATTGCTAGAAATAAGTATATATATGAATGTTTATAGTGTGTTTGTATGATTAATGCAAGTTTCAGAATCTAGCACACGTGTGATCACAATGGGAAGTATGTAGGACAAGGGGAGTAGCGTGATTAGTTAATTACAACTGGCCACTGTCATTAACTCTTTACCTTACAAGTCTTGTACTAAATAATTCCTAATTATGATAGCGTTTGTGTTTTTCCTGATAGAATTGTTATGGCTAGTGTAAGAGGACGCATTCAAGGATGTGGAGGTCGTGTTGGACGTCATGGAAGGCCTTGTGCTATCTGTACAACGACTGAAGTGGTGCAAGAAAACTCGGTTTATGAGACTAGTGTAGTGGGAATGAAGGGCCTCAAGTGGACCCAACTATCAGAGCGGCAATGCCTAGGAGGTAGCTATGTTGCTTAACGTTTCACTGCCAGAAATACTCGAAAATGCTCTAAAGAACATCCAGGCTAATAAGCCAAAGGAGAGTAACACTAAGAGTACTGAAAAGTCTAGTGGGAATCATACCAAGACAATTGAGGTGTCTGAGAAGTCAAGCGAGAATGGATCAACACATAACACTAATAGAAGTGACCATAAGTCTGTTAACTCTGTTATAGCTGAGTTGGTTAAGAAGAAAAGTCGTGGGTGCAACTACAGGTCCTTTAAGAGTTGCAATCCACCAAAGCTGGCTGGTACAGGAGATGCTGTAGCCACTTTGCACTGGATAACTGCTATGGGCAAAGTTATCAAGATCAACAAGTGTCGTCTCAATTAAGTTGTAGCATTTGCTACACAATCCTTTGATGACGAGGCTCTTTTCTAGTGGGAAACGATGGAGTGGAGAAAGACTAAGAGAGAGCTAGATGAAATGACTTGGGAAGATTTGAAGGAGTTAGTGATGAGGCGATTTTGTGTTGAGACAGAAGTTGAAAGGGTAGAGTTGAAATTTTTGAATCTTTAGGCAGAAAAGAAAACCCATCGGGAATACACTACTAAGTTTAACCGTATGACGAGACTAGTGCATGATATGGTTAACACTAAAGCTAAGGGGGATCAAATGCTATGTGAGAGGGTTACCCCAAAGTTAGAACTTATGTGAGGGATAGCAAGCCTGCCACCTTTGACTCTGCTTTGGATCTAGCTAAGATTGTGTATGATGATATTGGCTAAGTGGATGAGGATGAGATTGATAAGAAAGGAAAGAAGCACTACAAAAAAAGTGACCATTAGAGAATAACTTATCGAGGACTGATATATTAGTCTCGAATACATAGTATCTAGGACCGATTTATCAGTTACTAATAATATTAAGGACTGATTTTTATGTGACTAATGATAGTGACTAATAATTAGTCGCTAATACTTTGATACCTTATTTGAGACCAAATTTCAGTCCCAAATGTGATTTAAAAAATATAAGGTTTTGATGGAAACTTACTGGCAACTGAATTTCAGTCCCAAATATGCAATGTAAAATTAGTCAAATATATAGCGATTGATCATGAGTCTCTAACATTGAAGGAACACCTTAGAGACTGGGACTACAGTATTAAGGACTGATTTTTAGTCTCAAATATTTAGTATTTGGGACTAAATTTTCAGTTGCTTGTAGAACTGGGGCTGATTTTTATGCGACGTATTTTAGTGACTAATAATCAGTCGCTAATATTTAGACACATTATTTGAGACTAAATTTCGGTCTCAAATATATTCCACTAGAACGAAAAAATGGGGCAAATTTCTTCGAGACTAATCTTCAGTGTCTAATTTTTAAGGGAATGTATTACGTACTGAATGCCAGTCTTTAATACACTTTAAACGTAACAATTTATGGATTGTATATAGTCTTGAACGCCTTTTACTCTAAGAAGTGATTAGTGACTAATTTTCATTCTCCAATTATGTTACATAGATTCTACCATTTGATGGGAAGTATTAGGGGTAGGGTTGCAAACGAGTTGAGCTGCTCACAAGCTACTCGAGATCGGCTCGTGAAAAGGTCGATCGAGAGCTCGCTTAATAAACGAGCCCGATCCAGAGCTTCAGTTATCTATCTCGAGCCAGCTCACGAGCCTAAACGAGCATGTCATTTATATAATTTTTTAATATATATAATTATTAATTAATTATATATAATGTTAGGAAAAATAAGTAAACAACATACATTATTTTATACATAAAATTATAATTTTAAAAAATTCATAAAAATTATCTACATATTTTATATTATCTATCTATTCTAATAAAGTAAAATAACTAGCAACACGTGTCGATTCCTGAAAATTTTTCCCGCTCAAACCTAACCTATGACCCGACTTAAAAAAATCAGACAGACCCTAACCCATACCCGGTTTTCATATGAAAAAACCCTAATCATCAACGTATCCCCTGTCTCCCCGACTTCTCTGCTTCTTACGTCATTGGCTTCTCTAATCCAGGTCGACCTGCTTACAAATCGATCGGGTTTAAATAGATATGTTTTGTTTATCTAATCGCTATTATAATCTACTTCACAGGTTTTGTTTCTTCATATCCTATTTATGCACTATTGTTTTTCATTCTAATTTTATTTTCGATTAAAATCATTATATATAGATTCGTCAAGTTCATAATGAGAGAGTGATTAATTATAGATTCATCAATTAGGGTTGATATTGAGTTTTTGTTTAACATTTGATGTTTATCATTAACTATTGCTCAATAACTCATTTATTATTGTTTTGTATAATAATTGATGTTTGTCAATCTCTGTTTTCAACAAATGATGTGTCTAAGCATGGTTTTTATGACATGCTTGACGGATCTAATCTATATTGTTGTCGGTCGGTTTGTGAAACAGGTCAAGATAACTAAAATCTGCCGGTTATGTTTGATTTGATCATATACTTGACCTTTTTTTTCATGATAATACACTAGTACAAAAGTGGGCAAAAGATGCGAATGAAGGTGCAGTCCAACTAGGGGTGCAAACGAGCCGAGTCAAGCCCGAGCTCGACTAGGCTCGGGCTCAGCTCGTTTACTATTTATCAACTATTGTAGCTCGAGCTTGGCTCGCGAGTAGATTTTCAAGCTCGAGCTCGGCTCGGGCTCAGCTTGTTTACTATATATCAACTCAGTCCCAAATAGCAATCTTTTTTGTAGTGAAGCCAATCTCCAAGAAGATAGATACTGAAAGTGATGAACCACTCAAGATAAAGACAAAGACAGATGAGGTTACTTTTTATAGAAAGTATGGAAAGAAACACTCAGGAGAGTGTAGTTTGGGGTCAATCACATGTTACGAATGCAGAAAAATAGGGCACTTCTCTTGGGAGTGCAAGTACAACCACAAATGTTTCAATTGTGGAGCTAGTGGTCACGAGGCAAAGGAATGCAAGAAGCCAAACACAGATGATGGGCGGAAAAGGAAAGCTTAGAGCTCACCAGGAAGGAGTAGTCGAGAAGAACAAGTTGTTTACCTTTAATTTATGTTATGTAGGGCTTTTAAAGATTTTATACGCATTGTTTAAATTAAAAAGAGAAAATTACACTTCGTGCCCCTGTGCTGGATGGGTGAGGGCACTCTATAGGTCTCATTTTCAAATTTGCGCATTGTGCGCCACTGTTGTTTTTTGGCGGGCACAGTGTGACTCCTACCGTTAGTTGATTAGCTGATGGCAAGGGCATTTTAGTCATTCTCTATTAATATTAATAATAATAATCAACAATAATAAGGAATAAAAATGTAAAATGAATGAAACATGAGGTATACCAGAGAGCTGAACATCTTTCAGTATGCCTAAGATGTTCACTCCGACCACATCGAGATCTCATTTTTCACTTCGACCACCACGACATCACAACCACCACGCAAGACATCACCACCGCCTATGACCACTATTCCCTCAAGCACTCTAAGTTTGTCACCATTCGACCACCTCTATCCCCTTTCCTGTTTTTCCGGCGTAGCCCGTCTCCAGCACCATTTTTATCTCTCACATTTCCACCACTTTCCCCGTAATTACAATCCATTAGTTAGATTTTCCGGCCCAATTGTGTTATCCGACGACGGAGATGGTGGTGCTCAAGTTGCTCGGTGATGGATTTGGTGGTACTCGAGGTGATCAGTGATGGAGGTGGCGCCAGAGGTGGTGCTCGGTGTATCATCGGCTATAAAGGTATGGGTATAGAGATATTTTGTATTGAACTCAGAATGTCGTATAACATAATTTTACAAGGCTATATATAGCCAATACTGAATATGGTATACAATAATAAAGGCCAACTATGAGGAATAATTATGTAAACTATAACAGAGATACCTGACTAATAATAACATTTGAATCTTGAACTAAAACTAAGATTGACTATGTGATTGGCTTGATTTGGTATGATCTATGGTATCGGCACCATTTGTAAGTATCCTTGAGGTGCTCGATAATGGATCGGTGATGCTTCGTGATGGATTTGGTGGTGCTTGGCGACGAAGATGGTGCCAAAGATAAAAAAAAAAAAGAAGCAGAATGATGAAGGTTTTCTGGCGAAAACCAACTTTCCAGGAATTGGGCTGTGATGGCAAAGGTAATGGTGGTGGTGGTGGTGGTGTGTAGTGGCGGTGGTCTGTGAAGGTGGCGGTGGCGGTGGCGGTGGTGCAGCTGCTTCATTTCATATGAGGCAGTGATTTCAAAACTACTTTATTCCTTTTTGTCACCGCCGACCCGCCGTACCACCTCCTCATCCCATTCTGACCCATCACTTTGTGAAGAAGACAATAAGAACATATTTGAATAGAAGCCCTAATTTATGAAGTTGGATATGATATATTTTGATAATGTGGTTGAAGAAATTAGGGATTGAAATCTGGGAAGAGAAATCATATGTGTACCAAGAGATATACAAGATACATAGAAAGATTGAGATGAGGATGGTGATGATGAATCTGGAGATTATTATTATTATTATTATTATTATTATTATTATTATTATTATTATTATTATTGTTATTAGTATTAGTATTATTATTAATATTATTATTACTACTAAAAAAGGGTATTATGTTAATTTCACTTCATTATTTAAGGGCATGATGGTAACTTCACTAAGTCAATAGTCAACCGGCAGCAGGAGCCATCATGTGCCCGTCGGAAAAGAACGATGACACATATCACTCAATTTGAGAATGAGACCTATAGAGTGCCCCCGCCTATCCAGCACAGGGACACAAATCATAATTTCTCAACTAAAAATTTAGACTTATGTTTGAATGAAAGGTTATGGGTTAAATTTCAGTTATGGATGTACAGTGTGTGAATGATGACTATGTGAGTAGGATCTTGTAAGTTATTGTAAACAGTAACATTAGAATAATATGATAAACGCCTCACAAAGGAAAAGATGAGATTTGCTAGTCTATACAAGGAGACGTATCATCGGGGACTTCATGGATAAGCTACCTTGGACAGTTGAAGCTCCTAAAACATCGCTCGATGATTGCGAGACAAGGAGTAAGAAGGTAACCTAAGAAGCTAAGATGATTCAAGAAAATAATGTGACTGCGTGTGTGAGAATAAGTGAATACAGGAAGTAGCAGGTTTCGAGGTTGAAACCTCTTATAAGCTGGGCAGACTTATAACATCTTCTTACTAGATAAATAATAATAAAAGATTTTTTTTATTGTATTATGAGCTATTATTATTTATTTTAAATAATAATAAGTTGAGTGACGGGCTTAGTAATAAAAACATGGACTTAAGAGTGGTTATGGGCTTAAGGTCCATGGGATTTGCCTATAAAAGCACCTTAAACCCTAAAACGCTACAAGCTCCTCATTTCATCTTTTGCCTACTCACACTCGAACACATGCTCTCCATTATCCATCTAAAGCTGGATCTAGAAACAAAGAGGAACAATCAAGAATCATCTAGTATTCGTGTGTCGTGCATTCAAGAAGAAAGATCAAGATCCGACACGTCTTAGTAAGATCTAGATCTGTACCGACCTCGAACCAAATCTAAACCAACCTCGAAAAGGTATGATTTAGCTAAAAAGGTTATGTATTTGATGTCGGATTGCCATTAAAATTGGTAGGATGTTAAATCGGGGCATAAGGAGTGTTAAAGTTGCAAAAGTTACCATAAACAAGCCGATCGTTTCGGTTTGGGTAAAACAAGTTTTTTTTTGCAAATTGGGTAGACTTGCAAATGCAAATTGGGCAAACTTGCAAATGCAAATTGGACAGAATTGCAAATACAAATTGGCCAGGACTTGCAAATGTGATATGGGCCAGACTTGCAAATATGATACGGCCCAAACTTGCAAATGTGAGTTGGCCCAAAGTTACAAATGTAGATTTGCGAATCCAGGGTTTTGTAAAGTTGTAGTTCTACGTAGTCGGTTTAATGGTCAATTAATGCTTGCATATGTTAAACAGTTAGTTGTCTCAAATATGTAAGGGAATCACAACTTCTTCAGATCGCTGTAAGATTTAGGTGAGTTCTAACCCTTTTACCTTTATACATTTTGGGATTGTTTGCATATTCATGAAAGAAGATAAAAGATGAATGTGACATGTTTTGTATGAGAATGTAAATGGGTAAACTAATAATAAATATACTTAACTCTTTTATGTTAAAATGTATTATGAGTGTGAGTAAGTCATGGCATGGACATCAGGGAGATCGTAGTGCCTTATTCCTGTCCACATCATGAATGCCCGTGGGTAGTATGTGAGTGCTTATACAATAGACAGATGTTCCTTTTATGGATATGAATAGATGCTCCTTTAATGGATATAAATAGACGTTCTTTTTATGGATATGAATAGATGTTGCTTTTATTGATATGAGTAGACGTTCCTTTTATGCATATGAATAAATGTTTCATTTATGGGCATCATAGTGTGTTGCTATTGACAGTAAAGCACGGGCATGAACATAATAAAGGACTAAAATTCTATAATGTATTTCGAGCACGTGTTGTTATGTTATGTGGTCTAGTTATAGATACAAGGTATTGACTTATAGAATAATATATGTGTAATTTGGTCTAGTTATGGATAATATGGTAATGTGGTCCAGTTATGGATCAAGGAGAATATGGTCAAGTTATGGATACTATCATAATGTGGTGTAGTTATGGATACAACGAAAATATGGTCAGGTTATGGATATTATGGTAGTGTGGTCCAGTTATGGGTACTATGAGAACATGGTCCAGTTATGGATACAAAAATTAGGTGGTCCAATTAGGGATACCAAGTCTGGTAGCTAATAAACATGTGCATATATGGTGTGAGTATATATATATATATGTTGTGTGATTGTACTGCCCAGCTATGGATACTAGTAAAATAGATAGCGTATATGAACGGAGTGCATGCTACGGTATGCATGAAGAAGACAAGGGTAAGAACGTAAATGATGTGTAAGAAATAAAGGTTATATTAAATGTATCTTCGGATACGATAGAGTCGCGTGTCAATTGTTTTAAATTGATCATTTATGAAAGGAAAGAAACGTTAGACTCACTCAATGTGTAGCTGACTTTTAGTATGCATGCAGATATTGTTAATGGTGTGGCAAGCTTGAAGTGCATACGAGGCTATGCATATTGAATATTAGTTAGAGAAAGAAGATAAATGTATAAAAGTTTTTATTTCCGCTGCAATTAGAAAGTGAAAATCTCTGATGTCAGACATTGTTCATGTATAAATCCAACGCTTAGTAGGGTGCCGGGATTCAGGGCCTTATAGTGGGGAGCGCCATTAGTTGCATGACGGTCCACAACACATTTGGCATGCCCAATTATGCACTTAATCTCGGCGTGATACGCCGGAGATGACTAATAATTGGTTTTGGCACGTATCCAATGAATCATCACCATGGCAAATTGCCAGCGGTACTGACATGGTCTGCGACAAGTATTTATTTTTTAACAAGAAGCTGATACATGTCACTGATGATCATAAGGGTGTGGTGGACCACCAATTTCATAGCAGTCTGCCAAAGGTTGGCGAATTTTCTATAAATATATTCAACTTCAGTTAAATTCATCAGCTCTTCAAAATTTTCTCTCGATCTTGTTCATGAGCCCCCAGCCGTGTTCCAAAACTTGAGTCCCGTGTCGATTCCTATGATCCTAACGTTTCATACAAAAAGGATTATGTTCGATAATAGAAGTTGTAACTTGAACGTATAACTTATTATTAAGCTTGTTAGGTAAACAATCGGTATTAGGGGATGTTTGTTTACACATGCGTGTTTGGTTGGTTGCAATAAAATCTCTTAATAGTTCAATGCACATCTAAACCATTCAGCTTCAAAATATTACGGAGCCATTCATATACACGCTTTTCACTTATTCACCACCCATCTTCATCACAGATCTTCACCTCCACAACCACCACCGCCGCCAATTCCATCCTCGCCGACTATCACCTTTGTCACACCAGTATATTGTTGCTCCGTCGATTCTATATTCGTCCCTAACCAGGCTCAATTTCTATTTACGATTCAATCAATCTCATCCTCAGTCGATTGATAATCGATTCAGATTTAATCGATTTCTATATCTATTTGTCGATTGTTTTGATTCAATCGATTTAGTTTAATTAAAATCTAATTGTTTGATTCAAATGAATTCAGTTAATCTGGTCAGAATGGGTCAATTTAAAGCATGTCCACTTTGGTGTATAGACGACTTTTGGGGTGATTTCACATACCATGAATCTGTTTGGTGTTTTACACTTTTTTTAATGTTAAATGTGTAGTTATGAATATGTAAATTTATGTGTGAATTTTGTTACCAGATGAGTTTTTTTTTTTTTTTTTGGTTAAAAACGGTACTGATTTCAAACTCTAAAAAATAGTTGTTAAGTGTTGTGTTTAGATATATCAAGCTTTTAGTAGACAACAATAAATTTGTTTGTTTTGATATGGTACGGAACTTGCTCACTGTGGCAAAACATAATATTGTTTTGATTTTCGCCAGCTCAATTTATGGAGATTAGATCCTATGTTGGCAAAATGGCATTTGTAATTTGATCATTATATGAGCAGGGCTAAAAATAAGTTGCTATGCTGCAAATTTTGTTACGTACGTGGCATTTGTCATTTGAACATATTGGATTCTAATCCTCTTCTTTCAATTTTGATTATAGGGTTTTGAATTTATGAATTATATGGTTTCAACTTTATTATATGGTAAGGTATAAAGTAATTTGAAGGGGGTAAAATAGTCGTTTTACACAGTTAATCAGAGGTCCAACTAAACATAACTTATTGGTTCAGCACTTATTGGTTCAGAACTTCTTAACCATTCAGACCTCTTACTGGTTCAACACTTAATGGCTCAACATTTACCAAACGGCCCTTAGTCTATCATGTAAATGTGTTGTCAAATGTATGTTTTTCATGATCAGGAAATATCTTTTTTGAAAAAATATCTTTAAACTAATAAACAAATTTAATGTTTTTAAACAAGGTTTGTAACTACAAAACCGGTCTCTATAAGGGTCTGAGATTAAATAATGCAAATGATCTGTATTGAAAAGACCTATTATGATAGTGGGTTAAGGAAACATGATCAAGTGTCAAGGTTACTGACAGTGATTATCAAAGTATTGATAAGGTGAATACATTTAAGTTTTTACGATGTTATTTACTATTTTAAAACCATGGATGTTGATCCATCTTTAAAGAGTAAAAAAGAAATATTTACAAAAGACTGGTTGAAATCCTTTAACACTCAAGCTAAAATACACGTGTGTTTGAATCCTTGCATATATAGTTTGCCGTAGATATACTATAGTTACATAGGCAATGGGGCACGTAGCTATCCCTGAAGTGGTTTTTATGCGTGTTTAGTTCACATAAAATGGGAGTATAACCTACTTAGTCATTGAACGCTATATTTTTGTGTCAAAAACAATTATGAAAACTTTATTTTGAGTCTAGTGAGTGTTATTCACAAGCATATAGCTAACGTATTTAGAAAAGTGTTTTCAAGTAATCAAGAATAGAGATATAGTAAGGATATGTCGAACGAAGTTTGAAGATTCCTAGGTATAGTATATAGCTGATGGCTCAACTAGTTTTGAAAACCGAACCCTTGTAAATTTGTTTGTAAACAAGTAATTGTGTAAACACAACAGGTATTTAAATCCCGATTTTCTTGTAGATTAAAGTTTTATTCAAATGAAATTTTTGTTGCGTAACAAACTTTGATGAATTGACAAAATCAGTACCGATTGTTGGTCATACGTCGAGGCCCCTGAGGCTCGCCCCTACTAGATGGAAGTCCTAAGGGTTTATACCTTTGAAATCATTTATCATAAAGGCAAGGCTAACGTTGTAGCTGATGCGTTAAGTCTGAAAGAGCATGAGAAACCTAAACGAGTGCAAGCTCTAAAGTTAGAACTTCATATTGATTTGATTGATCACTGCAGAATGCTCAAAAGAAAGCATTGAAAGAAAACAACGTCAAAGTTGAAAAACTAAATGGTACAATTGATTTATTAGTCAAGGGTAATGATGAAATTGCTAGAATGGAAAATGGAATCCGGGTGCCAATGATAGGTAAGTTAGGAGAGAAGATTCTTAAGAAGCTCACAGATCAACTATATAATGCATCTAGGTAGTGAGAAGGTGTACCTGATTCTTAAGCGGTATTACTGGTGGGTTGGTATGAAGAAAGATATTGCCATATATGTCGATAAGTGTTTGACTTGTTCCCAGGTCAAGCCGAACATCATAAGCCGTCTAGAAATGGGAAATGATAACAATAAATTTTATCACCAAGCTTCCACAAACCCTCATGGGAATGATACGATATGAGTTATCAGTTACAGAATTTACTAAGTCTACCAATTTTTGCAAGTGAAAGAAACTTTTTGCATGGATAGGTTAGCACGTCTGTATGTTGATAAGATAGTATCTCACATTGAGCACCACTATCCATTGTGTCAGACAGAGACAGTCATTTCCTGCCTAGTTTTAGAAGAGTATTCAGAAAAAAAAATGGGTAAACACTTGAATCGAAGCACAACCTATCATCGTCAGACCAATGGGCAAAATGAGAGAACGATTCAAACTCTGGAGATATGCTTGATCATGTGCAGTGTAATAGACGTAGGAGGAACTTGGGATGACTACCTCAAATGAAATTTTCATACAATAATAGTTATTACACAAGAATTCAGGCAACACATTTTAAGTTTTATACAACAGTAAATGTAGAATGCTGGTGTGTTGCTCTAAAGTTAGAGAAAATCAATTGTCGTGTCGTGATATAGTTCAGGAGACTACTAATAAACTGTTATAAATCAGAGAAGACTTGAAAACGACTAGAGACAGACAAAAGAGTTATACCGACGTTAGAAGAAAGCCATTGTAATTTCAAGTTGGTGACAAGGTGTTCTCAAAGTTTCACTTCGCAAAAGTATTTTTCGTTTTGGTAAGAAGGTTAAGCTTAGTCCACGTTTTGTTGGACCACTTGAAATCCTTCAATGGATAGGACCGGCAGCTTATCCGTTAGGATTGTAAGAAGAAATGAGCGGAGTACACGTTGTATTCCATATCTCAAACTTATGTAAGTGTTTGAAGATGAATCTTTGTCTATGCCATTGTAAAATGTAGTGGTTAACGAAAATTTAATATTCAAAGAACAACCTTCACAAATCGAAGATTCTAGGGTAAAGCTTCTTAAGTGAAAGAGATTAAAACTTGTTAAAAGTAATCCACTTGAGAACTAGAGTACAAATAAGCAAAGTTTTCTGATGGCAAGCCGCCATTTATATCCATATTCGTCTGCCAAGAATGCTCAAAGGTAGCTGGCCGCCACCTGTTCCATGACGGTCCGCTACATGCTTGAATGACTCCATTATGAAAAAAATCTCTGGATGGCGCGTGGCAGGTAACTAATCATTATTTTTGAACACATGTCCGATGAATCATCACCATGACGGACCGTCGGGTGGCGTTGACAGATATGTTATAGACACACATCTTATGATACATGCCAATGATGATGATCATAAGAGAGGTGGTGGATCGCCACTGATTTCTTAGAGGTCTGGCAATTGACGAACTTGGCTATAGCTAGGGCCATTCGGGTTCAGTTGAATTCATCAACCTTTTTTACGTTTTCTCTCGATATTTGTTCCCGAGCCCCTAGCCTTTTTCTCAAGCCCGAGTCCAGTGTCGATTCCCGAGATCCTGACACTTCTTACAAGCAAGGATTATGTCCGATCAATGAAGCCGTAATCTGACCGTATATATAGTTATTAAGCTTGAGCATGTAATGGTTCTCGCTTTTCGTGAATTATTATCTAATATAAGACCATGGACAAGGTTACAGTCAAACCTTTTGAGAAATGTATGTTTCTTCATGCTGAAGAAACATCTCTCTTTAATAATGGTGCTGGTGTTATGCCATAACAAATTATGAAACCTTTCTCAGTTAAGTTAGGGTTATTTAACAGCATATAGCTAACATGCTTACAACTTTTTTAATGTTTTCGAGTAATCAAGAATTGAAATATAGAAATGGATATGCCAAAAGAATATTTTAGATTCATAGGTGTAGTATATTGTTGATGGCCAACTAATTTTGTAAACCGAGCCATTGTAAGCTTGTTTATAGACAATTAAATTTTGTAAAACTGGTGTTTAAATCTTTATTTTAATGTAGATAATGCTTTATTTAAACAAAATTTCCGTTGCATTATAAACTTTGATAAATTGAGAAAATCAATGCAAAGTGTTAACGTCTAGCCCCCTAAGCTGGGTGTGACACCTACATAAGTGTAAAGAAGGAGGTTTATTGGGAACCATGGAATTTACATGCAAAAAGCTCATAAATGACTTATTTTCAGGGCAGTACTTAGCTTAGAAGGTTAGAAAAGGGCTTAGAGTCACCAAATAATAGGGCCCCAATTTTGCTTAACGAGAGTTATATATGTGTATTGGATTTTGACCGAAAAAAATAATCTTCATTTTAAATGTGTAAAAACCCAAAAGCAAATGAAACTGAATTGATAAAATAACGCCCACGACCCTGAAGACTTCATGCATTGCTAAATTGCTATTTGTCATTGTTAGGGCATTAGGTATTTAGCTAATTTTCGTTTTCATTTATCATTTCTGTAAGTATAACAAAATACATATTAGGCAATTTACTTGCTATTATCCTTGTTATGTTTGCTATTCACTTAATTGATAATGATAATACAAAATGTATTACGTTTGTTATTAGCCTTTTGCGTTAAACTAATTTATCATTGCTATTTCTTGTTATTGTCGTCGATTCTAAGCTCGGGCAAAGCAGAAGGGTTTACAACAACAAGTTTTTTAAAGAGCGCGTGATTTTTTAGTTCGCTTAGGGCCTCTAAAAACGTTGGACCGACCCTGCTTATTTTTCATATATTTTTCAGAGATTTCGCATATAAACACACGTGGAAGCCGTTTTAATAAACAAAACTCAATTATGTAAACAAATCTACCTGCAAAAACTCTGAAAACAATTATATAAAAATTAGTCAATGCAAACTGATTTTTTAAGAGTATAATGTCCGCATGTAAAAGTCGTATGACGTGAGTCTCACGTACGGTACCTAGGGATGAGATTGATACCATACTCGGTGTCACTATGGTATCGAAAATACCGATAACGAATTTCTAGAAAAAGATTATCCTGCCAAATTTATCGATACAGTACCGGTAGTTGTTTTAAACATTCGGTGCTTTATACTATATGTATGTCCAGTACCGAAACCAAACTTTTGGAAAAAAAAATGTGTATCGAATGCCATACCTATATTTTTGAAACGGCTCGAGTTCGGTACGGTACTAGTACGGTGTGGGTACCGGTACCAGTTAAGTGTGCGCAATTGCGAATTACCAAATGCTCACCCCTAGTAAAACCTGGTTCCTAATAAACCCACCCCGAAGTGTAAATATGTAGATCAACAAATAAAATAAAAGAGATCACTTACGGATTTAATTTCTCTTGCTTGGTAGACAAAAGGACGGGGAGAATAATTCTTATGAGGTGTGAAGAGGGTAAGCGGAACTCCAAGCCAAAGGGGAATTAGGGATATGATTATAAATTTTACTCGAGTGTGATGTCTTTATACATCAAGAAAGAATTTATTCTGTAATCTAAGCACGTAAGGAATTAATAATAGAATGTAGAGTACTTTCGATTTGGTTATTTAATTTATTTACTCACTTTTAGTTGATACTTGTTGCCAAATTGGCATTGGCTAATACTCTTGTATGCAGGTATCATAAGCAATGTTCTACAAATCGGTCAACAGCCGGTTCTGAGTTTGAGTTGATTCAATCAATATTATATTAATTGGGGTTTATTAAATCATATGTTTAATTTCCTGTTGTGTGGCCGTGTGTTTTCTTGCTTGATAGAGAGAAGAATTGCGAAAGAAAGACATAAAGTTATAAAAGGAACTCCAAGCAACAAGTTATACCGAAAGTCTTTTACTACCATTACTTTTATATGAAGAAAGCATTTATTCCGAAATCTAAGAACATAAGGAATTAACAAAGGAAAATCTTCAAAACGACCACTCGAGTTCTAAAAATATCCACGGATTTTTAAAATATCTTAAAGGGCGCGTACGTTTCACAGAATGTAATGAAATTAGAATTGGAATTTGCATAGGATTTGGAATTGGAAGGAATTGGATTTGGAATCTGAACATTTCAATAGAAATTGAAATTTGAGGTAATTGAAATCCAATTCCATTCTTGATGTGCTAATTTGACAAATGAATTGGAATCGGTTTTTTTTAACGAGGATAACGGTGTAAACGTTTTAGTTTTTTTAGATTTTTTGTTTTTTATTTATATTTTGAGTTATGATTTATTATTATTATTATTATTGAATATTTTTAATGGTTTTCTATTAAGATCAAAACTCAAAAAATATTTAAAAATAATAATAAAAAAATTCATAACTCAAAATATAAATCAAAAACAAAACAAATAAAAAACCTAATGTTTTATTCATTGTTCTCGTTAAAAAAAATACCAAGAAAAGATTCCAACGAATTCACTTGAAATCCTCCACATTTTGGAATGATTTAGAATTCATTTATTTAAAAGAATTTGAAGGAATTGAATTCCAATTCCAATTCCTTGACAACCGAACACACCAAAATGGAATTAAGATTCCAATTCCAACGAAACGAGCACGCCATGTCATGAAATTTTAATTCAAATTCCTTTGAATTCCTACGAATTCTGTTTATCGAACGCACCCTTAGAGTTTTAAGAACTCGAAAGAACTCAACGTAACAAAATTTTTTTTTTTTGAATTTTTTTACATATATGGAATATACGTAAGTTACATGTACGTAGAAAAATGACAACATTTTTTAAGCACCGAATCGACTTGTTACATAGGTGTAACGGACGTTTAAATTAGCGTTATCACTATACATATTTGTTCTTTCTCCTATTTAATTTTTTAATCAGATTTAATCTCAACTGTATAATCTAACCTATTTAATTAATTGTGTCGTTAATAATGAGGCTCTTAAAGTTTTTAAAACTCAATAAATTTCACAAATTATCCCTTCGCTATATATATATATATATATATATATATATATATATATATATATATATATATAATAAATCCCCATTTTTCTTATTCTTTTCATATCCGCAATAGTGCGAAAAGAAGGCCCGGCCCCAAGTTGTTCTCTCTCTCTCTATATATATATATGAGCTACTAACATATATCTTATTTAACATCTTTCTCTTTTACATGTCTTTCTTTCAAGAAAACAAAGCTTCGAAGTTTTCTTATTAATTCAACCCTTTCTTTTTCCTATTATAATAAATCATATTTCATTTAGTAAAAAAATAAATTATAGGGACATTATAGTTCATGTTATTTTCTGATTTAATTTGTACCATTGTAATTTCTTTGATTCATTTCACTCTTATTAAAGAAATATAAAATTTAATAAAAGTATCAATTGGAAAAAATAACTTGAAGTGTTAAATGATTTTACATATTTTTTAAATAGATATTTACATCTTTTAGAGCATTTTCTGTTTTAATATTTACATTTTTTTAAAATAAATTTTACATATTTTAATGCTTTAGTTATTTTAGTTTCATGTTTTGTAATAGTATACTTTGAAAATCAATTAATAAATCCCCTAAACATGTAACAAATATATTTAGTTTACATTATTTTAAATAGGATTACCTATTTTTATCTATGCAACAAATTTGTAAATATATTTACATGTTTTTATATATGTGAAAATACTTTTTTAACTTTAAAACGTATTTTTAACTATATAACAAATAAATTAAATAAGTTCACATATTTCACATTGGTAAAATATTTTTAACTTTAAAACATATTTTAAAATATGTAACAAATATATTAAAATTTACACTTTACGATAGATGTTTATTTATGATGAATGTTATATTTGCATTGAATTCTATTCACTATTTTGACTTTTCTTATTCTCTTTTTTAAATATGGTAGTTAAAAAATGAGTTTCAATTCTATATAAGATTAACTTTTAATCCTTTCGAAGGGGTAAAGGACATGGAAAAGACTTATGAAGTTATGAATTCCAGAATTATATTATCAAGAAAAGTTGGTTAATGCTCAAATTACTTAGTCTACTCTTTTTGTACTTTTTTTTATTTTTAAATTAAAGGTGATATTGCAAGAAACATACAATGAATCTCAGCCATCCCTTTTTAATTAATCAAGTTCAATCAATGGATGAATTGGAGTTTTCATAGTTTACTTAACTAGGAAGGGTTTCAAAATAACCATTCTTAATATATATATATATATTTATATATATTGTGTAAAAAAGTTATATTGAGTCTACAACTATATTCATTTCAAATATAGGGACGGATAAGGTAAAGTCGGTGCAAAACGTACAAAACAACGTAGAAAACGTTATGGTATTTTTGTATGGTAAAGTCGGTGTAATAATAATTACGTGTCTCAGAAACCTTTTCTATACGGTCTGGATTGCTAGCTCCCATGCATCATGTTGCTACAGATGATACACAAAGAATCTTTTTATGTTGGCTATTCCTTCGAATGACCGGCATATCTATGATTATTTTCTGAAAACAAAACCATGAAATAATTGATTATGAATTCATCAAAACCCTTCAAATATAAACTTAAAATCATCATAGGATGCCCTATTATCTATCAAAATAATGTTTCTGTAGGTAATAAAACTTTTATAAAGACCAGAACAGATTAGTTAGTTAAACCTCTGACAAACTCAGCTATGGATCCGAATTCTTGCCATGCGAGGTTTCAATTTTCAGATCACTCAAAGCATCACATCACATGACAAGCTCAACTCTCACGTGACCATCCCCTCCAGCTTAATATTATTTTACACACAAAAGTTAGATTACAAGAAAGTGGGAATCTTTTTTCCAAACATACTGCTGGCATTTTGGTCTTACAGCTTTATATAATGCGAGCCTAACCAACCAGATCAGCAGATCTAAAATGTGATTATCATGTCCAAAAAGGATAAATGGAATCAAAATGAATAAAACCAACACAATTCACTTACTCGGTTCCACAAACTCACTCGCTGAGATTCGTTCACTCAGTTAGTATTTGGTTTAAATGCTCTTAATGGGGCCAAACAGGTCCTGGGCTGCTTATATCTTTCAGTTCATATAAATGCATAGAATCTTTTGTTTCGTACTCAAAAGACAGAATCTTTCGGGTCAAACTCAAAAGCTAGAATCTTCGGGGTCAAACTCAAAAGCTAGAAGTCTTCGAGTTTAAACTCAAAAGATAGAATCTTTCATATGCTTCATAAACATCAAGAACTTCATGACTACAGAACTTTCGATATTGAGCAAAATCAGTGCAAACTTTGTGTAGAACAACTAATCTATGAGAATAATTTCATGAAATTCAATCACTCAACTCTTAAGTTATCATTTCTAACTTACGCCACCAAAGCTCTAACTTTGAGGGTGTCACAGTACCTAATTCTATAAAGTAAATAAGAAAACACCATCATTTACAGAACTACAATACTCAAAAGTAAACTAAGGCAACCATTGAAAAATTGAATTCTTTTCAAGCTGAATAGAACACAGCAAATCATCCCCTAATATAACATATAAATCATACTGATCATAAATTAAACAAAACAGCCTGAATTAAATAAAATGTAAGCAGAAACAACAACAAATATCAAAAATAAACCTCAACAGATCAAGACTCTTGCAGCTTCTCGGGCTTTTCGCAGAGAATCATATGCATTGGGGTAAAAATACCGGTTTCTCCACCTCTGGTAAGATAATCAGCAGTCTTAAAAAGCATTTCATGAACATCAACAGTTCCTTTCGGCGCAACCCCTACGGTTTCAAGCACTGTCACTAATCAATGATTCCTCCAATACGCAATTCGCCCCATTTTCAACCTTGACCACCATGGTTTTGACAGAGGTTCGCCAGATCCTTCTCTTTAACCACTTAAAACCCTACCTTCTTTGCCACTTCAGCAATGTCGGAGTAGCTCCTCAATCTTGGCAACGGATCACCTCTCTCCATCCCCTGGATGATCTCCATGTGCTCAGGATCCTCTCCACGGTAAAATTCCGTGGTTACCTATTCACACAATGTAATTAGATCTATACAGTTAATGTGTGAATATATCGGGTGGTGGGATATTAGTAATTTTGATATCAAGCAGAATTTATATATATATATATATATATTATAATCTATATTATAAAACATCCAGGCGTCCTTTCTCTCACTATAAGACGCCACTAAATTAAATTGTCATCAATACTACGGTAGCTATGCCGGCAACTATCCCAGCTAAGTTAACATTCAAGAACCAGCCGTTCGCCTGAGCATTCCAACTGACCCCCTTAAATAGCGCTAAATTAAACTCTCCATATGTTTCAGGCAAGTCTTCGATCACCGGCTTCCATTCGGCTCCGGCGCATTCAATTTTAACATCAACGCTCATCTGTCGTTTAATTTTAACATCGAATGTTTCACTCTTCAGTTTGCATATCCATTTAATCTCTCTCATATTCGTCGGACTTACTCCATCAAAGGACGTGATCCTCTCAATTAGGGGTTCATCTCGCTGGAGCATTCAGTTTTAGACGATTCAGAGTGTTCTATTTAGTATAGATTGCTGCAACCCAGATCGTCGAATGGACCTTCATCTGATTGTTGTTGTTTTAGTTATGTTCTGATTTCAAATTATGTATTTCTGTTACTTACAAAACCACATGCTATTTTTTCTTTATGATAATTACACTTAGGGGAGATGATTAAACATCAGGGTTTCAATTGAAATCAATGTGTTTTATTATTATTCAACTTTCCATCTGCTTAGGATGGCTTTAGGTAACAAGAAATTGTGAACGAATACCTTGACATGCTCTTATTTAATTGTCTCCTAACCTTTGAATGTCCTTGATTTTCTAAAGAAATATAACATCTTATGTTCTGTTAGCAAATCCTTATAATTATTGTTTATGTAGAATTTAGGACTCCTGAAGCCATATCGCTAGTTGCAAGTTTTTATTTTACAGCACAATCTGCAAAATCTTGCTGATCAACACTCTTATGTTATCAAGAATTTGACTCCAATGGTTATGAGGAAAGTTGAGGTTTTAAAAGGCATCCACTTAAAGAATAATGTGCATAATCATGAGTCACATGAAATTCGTTATGAAAAAGCCTAAATATGTATGGTTGCTTTTTCTTTATATTACAGGTTACAATTCATGTGCACAAACATATACTTTTGTCACTCTTAATACCTTTTTATGAAAAAGTCTATATGTTTTGCTTAATGTTATTTGTTTCTTCTATTATATTGTTTGCAGGATGAACTTGATGAGATAGAGGCAAAGTGTTTTGAAGATAGAGTAGCACTGAAACTGAAATATTCCAGTACCACCACCTTTGACAAAACTCAATCTTACTTTATTTTCACTACTGAAGAGGTCTTACTTCGAAAGGTTAGCTACCTTCCTATCAAGAGAACTACATAAATATACATTACATTTACTGTGTCATTATAAATTAGTATATGTGTTTGGGTTAATCGGTTATAACGGATTTAAAATTTGCGTAAGAGAAACCCGAATTGCTAACTTGCTTACGGTTTAAAACGAACCCACTAATCAAATAAGAATTCGGTTCGTTTTTTAATCGGTTTCGGTCTAATTCAGTTTTCGGGCTATTCAGTTCAAACCGAATAATGAGACAAGCAAAGGTTATAAGATTTGTGAGAACATGGAGTTACAAAAAGTTTGGTTCAGAAAAAAATTATATTGTTGATAGCCATGGCTACTCCGGAAGATATGATGATAATTGGTTATAACGAATTTAAAATTTGCTTAAGAGAAACCCGAATTGCTAATTTGGTTACGATTTAAAACAAACCCACTAATCAAATAAGAATTTGGTTCGTTTTTGTTATCGGTTTCGGTCTAATTCAGTTTTCGGGTTATTCATTTACAAACCGAATAATGAGCCAAGCAAAGGTTATAAGATTTGTGATAACATGGCTACTCGGGAAGATATGATGATAAATGCAGAGCATATAGGATTGTTGATCTGTTTGTTGAAGCCCATGATGGTACAAAGTACAAACAATAACAAATAAGCTAATGCGCAATTCATTGTACTGATAAATAGGCTTTATTTGTTGATAAACACTTTTTTTTGCTTAGGTACCAAATTATTAACCGTTAATGTTTAATAATGTGATCTCAGATTGCTGAGGTAACACATGCTGATGTTGTTTAGCTGGGTTGGGGTCATGAGTCCGAAATTTCGAAACTATCGGATGCTAATTTGGAGGCTAAAGGAATTATATTTCTTGGCCCGCCTGCTCTATCCATGGCGAATTGGTGGCTTTACGAGAGGCTGGCTGCGATTTGTTATTGTTTAATTTAACTTGAGATTCGGTTAGTTTAAGTTGAGTTGCTTTAATTGTTTGACTGATCAAGCATTAGTAATAGTTTTGACGCTGACACTAATTTGAGTTGAATTTTGATTTTGACTACAAAAATATGCATAAATTAAATGAACGAAGGTAAGAGAACGTGTACGAACATATATGAACAAATGTCTCATGTGTTCATGTTCGTTTGTTTAACAAAGAAAAAACTTTCGTTCATGTTCATTTATTAGATAAAGCAAACATAAACGAACTTTCCCCCGAGCAATTAACTAAACATTTGGTTTGTTTACAATCTCACCTGAAAAATGAGATATTGATGTTGTTTCTTGTATATGTAGAACATTTGGTTTGTTTACTATCTCACTTGGAAAATGAGATATTGACGTTGGTTTTTTATATATGTAGTGCTGAGATGCTAGCCAATTTTGGCGTCCTGTGGATCATTCTCGGTCTTCTGAAAGGAAAGCCCTATCAAAAGAAACAATTGAGGTACATTTTCTTTTATAAAAAACTTTTAGTTACACAAGCAAATAAAGCCAACTATGATTACTGAACGGTTTCAGCGGTTTATAGACACAGCTGCTAAACACATCACTCTTTGTGTAATAGTTCTGGTTCGGGTTTATTGTTAGAACTGGTTCTTGATTCTGGCATGTCTGGTTTAAAATCTTTACATTTTACTGAAAAGTTGTTTTGGGTTCTGAGTTACATAATTACACTATTTGATTATTCGCACAGTTAGCACATTAATTTAATTTGTACGTTAACTTTCCCCTACTTATAATATTGTGTGACATGTTGAAGCAATAAAGAAAATTTCAGATTATCTCTCGATTGATAATAGTAGGAAAAGGCTATAGTAAGATTATTGTTTCGAACTCAAAAACCTAACTTTCAAAACATACAATAAAAGGTAATATATGTATAGTGTTAAGCGGGTAAACAAGTTAAAATGGATTAATGGGTTGTAATCAAGCTGTAAACGGGCTTTATTTTAATTTATAAAATATATTATCAAGATTTGTTTTGGTATAACTTTGAATGGATTGACAGCTTCACAGTAACTTCTTGGTTGGTCAGCTGCGATTTTGCTTCATATTTCAGGTTGTTAACTGAGGATATTATTCAAGAATTTTGAAGACCGTAGTATTTAAACGAGAACATATTTGGGTTAGTTGCCTCTGTCTAATAGATATTTATGTTAAGATTTTTAGTTAAAATAATTTAGTGGTTGCGTGAACCATTTGCTTATGAATAGATCATAACCAGCTAAATGAGAAGAAAAAGTTCTTGTAAAAAGGGCACATGTCAAATGGAAAGAGGGTTGTTAAAACTAGGACTGCTAAATGGGTCAAGCTCGCGCCAACGGTCGAAACTGAAAGTTTCAAGTGAAACCAAGCACGGCATGAACCTGTAAACCGTGTCACACTTATGAACATGACACATTTATTAGCGACTTGACCCATTACATCACATGTAGGAAAAACGGGTTAAGCGAGCCAACCTGCTAATGCACCATTTTACTCGAGCACTGCCCATTTCGCTGAACATGTTCAAGGGCTCTACCCGAAATAGACTCGAACCTGTTTAGACTAATCCTTAGGACCTAAACTCACAAGTTTTATTTTAGGTTTGTGTCATGCCAGAAAATTCACTCTTAAACTTCACAAGCCATTTGATTAAGAAAATAGTATTTAAACAATTGAAGAGTAACACTCGACCCAAGCGACCCATATCTTCAAGATAAATGTTTGTTTGTTAATTGGTTATTAATTGTTTCCTGGAAATACAAATTAATATTTTCTATTTTTGGCAGCAACATGATGGTAGCAGTTTTGAAAGTTAATGCAAGATGGACCAGTTTGTAGCAAGCAAGACTATAAAGGGTATGTCATTTTTTTTTGTTACTATCCGTAACTTGATGAAGTGATAAAAAATTGTTGCTTGACCTACACAACAAAATGTGAGATGGACACAAATTTGCAATGAGTAGTTTTCTCATTTTCTTAAAAAGGAGGTTTTCGTGTTCTTTTCTTTTCATTTTTGGTTAGATGGAGAGCTCCCATAAAAAGGACTTTTGATAATGCCACTCATGCTCCAACTAACCGCCTCGATGGGTAAATTCATTTTCATTCCGGTTCATATGCATATTTAAAGAGGAGGTATATTTATATTTATTTATGATTTAGATTTATAATCATGATTAATTGCGATATAGTATTTTGAGAATGCAGATGAGGAGGGTTAAGTGGTTAACCAAGTTCCATCGGCTTTCTACAAGACCATACTTGAAAATGTTAATTACTAATTTTCAAAATTACAAGAAATGTTACTTCATTCCCTTTATCTAAATTTTGCTAAAAAAAAGGGGAAACTATAAGCACTCACTAAAAATTGGGTCATATTTGTTTTGTGTTTTGATTTAACCCGTTTAGTGTTTAGTTTAGTGTTTATTTGGTGGAGAAGCATTGAGGTTACTTCTTTTTTCCGTAACGTGTTAATTTTTTCATCATGTGGTGTCTAATTATGATCAAGGGCGAAGCTTCTAAGGACCCGGTTAAATCATGATTGTTAACTTAAAAAATACGGAATTCTGTTTAATTTATTTTTTATGATAATGTTATCAAACGACTCTTATATTTTTGGTGTTGTAATCTATATTGAATTTTTCTATAGCAAATGCCGGTGACTGGGTGCCATAACGAACCAAATGACCCACCGACCAAATCCCCTTTGCGTTCCTGTCGCAACGTGCGGGCTCTTTCACTAGTGTGTGTGTGTATATATATATATAGCAATTTAACATTAACAATTCAGTATACTCTCATACCATTAACAAATTAACCTTTTGCAACTTACAAAACACTAACGATTGTGGTAAGTAGAGACTGATTAAGACCTAAAACACTAACAATGTACACTAAAAATCGACAACTGATACAGTAATACTTAAAAACCTTATATCGGGAGAATCGGTCAAATATTGCCAACATTAACAGTACCGATATTTTGACCGATATTGATATTGACTGTATAGAAAATAACTAGAGTAATTATGCTAGCGCTAGAATAATTATTGTTATTACTCTTTCGCTTTTTATAGTGTAATAATTCTAATTCAAAACTATTTATACATTTGTACGAACCCTAATTGCAATTATCACACACATACCCATTCGTATGAGACATACATGGCTCCGGGCTTCAAAACCCTAAAGATCTCGCTATAAACCTGTTCCAGCTTGGGCGCATGGCACGTGGCCTCAATCGAGTACGCCCCATCAAAACTGTCATCTGCAAACAGCATCTCCAAAAAGTTCCCGCAAACCACCTCACAAAGATGGCCCAACCCGGCCTTCTTATTATGTGCCTTCGCCCGGCTAACCTGGTACTCATTGATGGTAATCCCCACAACATTACACCCGGAATGCCTAGCAATCGCCCGCATTGGGCCTCCAACGCCGCACCCAGCATCCAGCACCTTCTGGCCCGGCTTGACATTGATCAAATCCACCGCCATTTGCTCGTGGAGTTGAGGTTGGTTTTCCCGGAAATAGGCGGGGAGAAATGGAAGGACTGGCCCCAGCCCCATTCGTAGATGTCGGTAACGAGGTTGTAGAACGTGTCGACACGTTTTCGGGTTTTTGGATTTGCTTGGGGAGGCGGAAGAAGGACCAATACTGGTTGTAGGGTTGTTGGACGTTGTCATGTTGTATGGAGTCTCCGGATGTGACATTCGTCATTTTCGTTTCAATAAATGTATTTGTTTTATTACCCGTCTTATAATCGGATCTCCATATTTATTAAAGACGTCAACGTATTTATTATGTCTTTCATTTGGTTCGTATTATGTTATTAAAGCATTAACGAATCGAGTAATTGCACTTTTAACCCTGCACTATAACCTTACCACTTTTGCTCTTCAACATAAGATCAGGGACTTGTTTGCAATATTTTAGAAAAATAATACCTTTTTATCTTTTCTTCCCCCGTCAACCGTCGTTACCCCTACCTTCCGTTTTGATTCCTTAATCCCGTAAATCAAGCTAATTAAACGAATACATAATATCCGCGAATCATAATCGTCATTTACATTGTGTAACAGTCCGTCAATCAAGTTAATATAATCAAAATCGCATAAACATAGGCCGCGGATTAGTTTTGATCTTGTTAGCCTATAAATACGAGCCTAAAATCCAATTAACGAACACCACACTATTGCCTCATCATCTCGAAACAAAACCCTATCCTAATTGCATCATCGTAATAGTTCTTGACCACGTTTAAGTTCATCATCAAGCCGAAACTTTAACTCGCCGTTCTCATACAATCTGTAACCATTGCATGTAATTGTAACGTGCATTATGATCGCGATTTAACCCTCTTCAAAACCCCTTTGTTAATTTTGATTGACAGAGGGTATAAGACCCGATTGTAAATTCTAGGGTTCATAAGGTTGGGGGTTTGTTTGCATAACGGGTTATATGTATTATTTTTTGTGTGTATTAACGAATTGGAAGCTGGCTCAGATGGCCAGTGCATATCATGTTAAACACTTAACCCAGCCAGGGGCGCAGGTTCGATTCCTCCTGGTCCGGTTTTGGTTCTTTTTTTTTTTTTTGTTTTGTTTGTTGATTTATTAATATAAAAACTATATATTTATATTAAACCCATATTTTTGTAACACTCGATTAAACGAACCGAACTCCAATAAGCTTCTAAAATAAATTTCATATATATATATATATATATTTTACATAATCATTTATATATATCTATATTTTTACATTAAAAATAACAATAACAATAATAATAATAACTATGATAATAATAAAGGTGTTACTTATCCTTCTAAATGGAATCTCGTTAAACTATCAACTAAAGCGTTTTCATAGATAAGTCGGTATATATACTTTAAATGTTTTTCTTTAATAAATAAATATAACCTTTCATTTTTTTCTAATAATTAAATTAATAAAATTTGATTACACTTTTATCAATATTCTATAAAAAAAATAACTAATACGTTAACGACCCCAAATCCGTTGCAAGCCCATCTCTTTGTGTCTTGTTCATTTAGTTACTTAAATATTTAATTAATTTACGCTTTAATAATTAGGACAAATTGTCGGGAATTCTCGCGGGACCAATTAGCTTACTCTAATCTTTACCGAGTTCTCAATACCGTATTCCTCATTCCAAGTGAGTTCTTCATAACCCCATTTTAACGTTTTATAATATTTTGGGGGTAGCACGTCACAAGTTTTTCATTCGTTAGTTATGTGATTGTTTACAAACCGATTCACTTATATCGTACATGTTAATGTTATTCGTGCATATTGTTTATGATTATACGTGAACATGCTTGTAATGTGTTTATTGTTTTTATGGTGGAAGTTACGCAAACGCATACACATAGGCCTGTAAATGAACCGAACGTTCGGTGAACTTTCGTGAACCGTTCGGCGGGAAGTTCGCTTATGTTCGTTTATTTAATAAACGAACGAACATGAACAAAAATTTCATGTTCGTTTAATTAAACGAACGAACATGAACACATGTTTTGTTCGTTCATTTATGTTCATGAACGTTAGTTTATGTCTGTTTATTTATGTTCGTTTATGTATTAATAGAAAATAATTAAATATTATCTGGATAGGTAATCAGCTTAAAGGTTTTATATTTGTTAATTTATGTTCATTTAAGTGCTTTTAATTTAAGTTTGTTTATATTTGTGTTCATTTACATTTGTTCATACATGTTCGTCTATCTTTGTTCAGTTCGTTTAGGTTTTAAACAAACGAACACAAGTGTCCATCTTTAAATAAACGAACATGAACATAAATATTTGTTCGATTAAGTATCCGTGTTCTTCTAAAGTTAAATGAACGAACTTGTTCGTGTTCATTCGATTCGTTTATAGGCTTTCATTATTCACATTGATGAATACATCGGTCTCAATCTCTAGGCTCTTCCGATTTTATTTGCGTTCGTTTGTGTTCGTGAACACATTAATTTCCTTGATGAACGAACACGAACATAAAATCTTGTTCGTTAAGTGTTCGTGAACCGTTCGTGAACACATTATTTTCTTAACGAACGAACATGAACAAGGCCTTGTTCGTGTTCGTTCGGTTCGTTTACAGCCCTACATACACATAGTGGGAGGTCCGACGGGACGTACCCGCGCCGTCTAACGTTACGACTTCGGTTGTTTACGTAAGGTGGTTCTCATTTCCCCGACTTCAACGGCTTCGGCTAAATGAACCGAAGGACGACACTATTTGATTTCATTTACTTTACACTTGAATACTTATTGCATGACGATTGTTGAATCGCGAGTTTTCTATATATATGTATACGCAAAAACTTATGAAAGCTCACAAACTTAATTGTTGACAAAATATATTATTTTCCACGTGCTACAGGTTGAATCGATAGTATGCTAAGGACGGAGATCATTAGTATGCCTTAGGATATTGAAATAAAGAACTTGTTTACTTTTCCGATGAAGTGTTTTTGCTTTTCTTTTATTTATGAACAATGTGTGTACTTTTGATGATATAAAATCAATTAATTATAATTAATATCTCTTTAATAGCGTTACGAGCTTATGAATGATCTGCACGTTACACCCGGGCGTATTCCGCTTAAAACCAGGGTGTTACACCGGAGAGGTGGACGGCGTGTTTGCCTTGTTGTTCGGCGGAGCCTAGAAGGAAGATGAACAAGTATAGGCCGCCGGTGAGGAGTAGGGTGACGGTGAAGACGAGAGTGAGGAGATCCATGAATGGGATGGGGGGGCAAGTGTGAGCGTGTGCTTCCTATGATGGTTTAAGATATCTTACATATCTTCAAACCAAAAATTACACTAAAACTCATTTTATTTTCTTCCTTTATTTCAATTAAATAATACTTTTTATACATTTTATCATTACTTTTTCTATTTCTTCCACTCACAGTCTTTCAAAATATATTAAAAAATTATATGGGATAAACAGTAGCTTTTCAAATATACAGAAAAATCACTACTTTTTCTAAAATATAAAAATTATTCATTCACAGCACCCTGAATCACTCTCTAAATTATAAAAACACCTCTCACATAATATAAGGGGTTAGATGAGAATGCTCTAACTTATTATTATTATTATTATTATTATTATTATAGAGGTAACTTCATATATATCTACCTCTACCTATACTAATAAAAGAAAATAATCTATGACACATGACATTCTGAGGTTAATCATCACTATCAAATTACCGCCCAAATCACTTCTCTTCTATTAATGAAAAGAAAAAAAAATATCTTGATTCTAAATATAGTATTGATTATAAATTCAACATACCGTATTAATCGGTCAATCTCCATTAATTGAATTATTAATAAATTATATTGTAAACATACTTAATATAAAAAAAATATTAATATATATAATAATTACGTGTCATAAACATATTTTCTTTAAAATTAAAATATATATAAAAGAATTTGTTTTTAAAGAGTACACTAACATTTAATTTTTGAGAAATCTTCATAAGAAAACTATAATAATTTTGTTTATTTTTTACAAATATCCAATATTTAATAAGTCTTAAAAATCATATACAAATTTTCCATTTTTATATTTAGTATAAGATTATTGTGACAGTTGAACAACATTGTGTTTATAATGACATCATGAAAGCTGTTCAAAAAGGAAAATCTGATGTCTTTATTGGTTTAGGGTTTAAGGTATGGAGTGAAAAACATTTTTTGTGAAAGGTGTTAACTACATTCTTCAGATTTAAAGGCCTCATTGTTTTAAATGTTGCTTCTAGTGGTATTGCTTCATTATTGTATACCAATGATAGAACAACCCATTCTCGATTTAAAATTCAAATAGATTTAATGATATAAAGCGACTATATTTGTAATATATTTTTACATTGATTATCTTTTATTTTATTTGTATTAAATTATTCATTGCGATGAATTTTTTAAAATTCAAATAACCTTTTGAAAGGGTTTCAATACATTGTTTTCTTTCTCTCCTCAAATCCGCCGCTTTCCATTTCAGCACCAGATCTATTCCCTCCTCCGATTCATCTTCACCCCCATCATCTTCCTTCGATTTTTCAAAGTTTTAAGGTTGGAGAGAGCCTTATAGTTGCTCGATTTGATAGGGTTGAACCCCAAACAACCGCTATGGTGAACCTATGGCAGCAGTTAAGCATAAACTGAATGGTGCTCATCGATTTGTTTTGTTTTTGGTGAAACCAACGAAGTCAAAGGTAAGTGTATTCTACTGTTAGGGTTTCAATTGATAGTTAACACCATTTCGAATTTGCTAAATTTGTTGTTTCATGAATATATTTTGTAATTACAACTTACTGATTTGCAGTGTTTTGGGTTCAATTCTGTTTTTGTTCCTTTAGGGAAGTTTTAAGTAATAGTCAACATGGTTGTTTGTTAATCATTTGCTTTTATGCATTTCATGACTTTGGGTTTTTTATTTGTAGTTAAGACACATGGATTGTGTGGTGATTTGTATTGTAGGTTGCAGATTTGGAACTGATTGTTGGCTGAGTGTTTGCTTCAATTTGATTCTTTGTTATTCGTATTTTTGATGATATTGTATAGACAAGATGGATTCGTTTGCTCATTGTTGCAATATGCTTATAATTTTACGAAATTTGTATGTTTGCAGGATGGAGCTGTATTGGCACAACTTTTAGGAACCACTGATTCTAGAACTTTCATTAACTTACAATGGCACTAATAGATTCGCCTATTTATTTTGCTAATACAAGCTACATTAAAGAGAGGTGAAAAACTATAGCTTTTTCTTTCTTTCTTTCTTTTTCTTTTTTTGGCTAAAAAAGTTTAAAATATATTTTTGTGAAATGCTAGGTTTTGGGAGTATCAAATTGTGGTTGATCAGCTTAGCAAACATGGGCCAGTAGTTGAAAGAATATATATTGTGATTTGGAGATGTCCTGTAAGTTTATTTTTGGGTTAGATTCTCACATAGGATTTATTAGTTATTTGGTTATATGTTTATATTAATGTCGATTTTCGACTGCTACTTATGTTGATTTTGAGTTTGTTGTTTTTTAGAACGGATTAATGGTGTCAAGCATTGCAGTTATCCCCGTATGGGCTCCAAAAGAGAGCAACGAGTCTTTTTAGATGGGATAGCAAAGAGGATTTGCATATCATTGTTGCATTTGACATCAAGTACATCCTGAGCAACACTTTCTCTTACTATGACCTAATTCGTGGCACCACCACCATGCCTGGAGCGGTCCCATCAAGGCACAATTAGAATGGTGATAATCGGGTTCGACATTTACTTTTCAATGTCCAGAGGAAATGCTTATGTTCTTGCTATGGAATGGGATAAAACAGTTATATAGTGTACGTAATGTGGCCAGGTGCTATAGCAGCTGTAGGTAACTAAACTTTATTTTACATCAAGTGTTTACAAAATAGTTATATATTATTATGTAACATTTCTTTTGATGTCTAATTATATGTAGATTTGAAGGTTGACTTCGACCGATTCTAAGTGAACGCAATGGGTCAAGGATTTGAATGAATACATTAGCAAGGTATTTATAGTTCTAGCTTTGTGTTCATATTACATTTGATTTGTAATATATAACTGTTTTGCATACTATGCGAAACAGGTCAGAAACCGGCATCATTTTGGTTAAAATCAAACTACGTGCTGAAACTAAGAACTTACCGCCCTACCTGTTTGGGTAAAAACACGGGCCTGCTCATCAATAAGTGATCGTAGTTGAAATGGTTAGTAATAAATACTACATCATTTGGTAAATGAACAAAAAATAGTATTGATTCTAAACTATTGCTCTAGGGAATTTGGATTACTATTTTCGATTAATATTATGTATCAGGTCACTTTATCGATACGCCATAGAGTATATATTGGCGCTGCAATTGATGTTGCTTTCTTCTGATGGGTTGATATTGAAATATCTGGACGGGTATATTAGTCTAACACATGCTAATAATTGAAGTTCATTAATGTAGTCAATAAGTCATAGAGTACATATTGGCATACGAAATATATTAAACAGAAGAGAAAGAGCGGCATACAAAATAGGGAATTTTTACACAAAATCATAACTATAATCGAACTTTTGGTTAACCGAATAATCATAATCGTTTGATTTCGTTTGTCGGTTTTGATTATTTGGTTTTGCATATTGGTTCTGTTCAATTATTCAGTTTTCCTTGGTTTGCTGTGGTTCAAAAAGAGCCGTTTTAAAAGGGTATAAGTTTGGTTTTAGTTAAAATGGGTCGTTTTAAAAATGTACTGCTTTGATTCGTGCGTCATAAGCAAGAGAATGAAGTTGTTACGGCCCAGAACTCATTGTATTAGTAAAACGGGCATAACGGGACGTAAGGAAGTGATCATAATTGAAAGAGACAAGTATTCGAATCGAGTCGAATAGTATACTCAACTCGATCGGAACGAATCGAGTCGAATAGGAGGACTCGACTTGATTGGAACGAATTGAGTCGAATAGGAGGACTTGACTCGATTGAAACGAATCAAGTTGAATAGGAGGACTCGACTCGATTGGTTGAGAGTCTACTCAATTAAAATGGACTCGATTCGACTTGTTTGGACTTAGCTAAAAATCGTGGAAAGTTAGTTTTCTGATGAATTTTTAATGAAGCCTTATTAATGAAAATAAATTTTTTTCCAAGCTGACCTGGCAGCTCGACCCCAGCCAGGGGCTCTGCCCATTGGAACCCTAATGGATCCCAACTTTAACACGGAAAACATAATAATGGAATAGTGAGTTTTCCGGCAACTGTTTGGGTTTTCCAACACTGGTAGAGCTTGGCTAGTCGCATGGTCACTTAAATCACTCAATTTCGAGTTCGTTTGATATAGTTTTGGGCTATTCGATTGATTTCGAAAATAAACCTCACAGGTATGTTTTTATTAAAAAAAAAACTTACTTTTCGTGTACGGAATTGCATGAAACTTAGTAGGATGATAGATCGGGTCATGATATTTGATAAAGTAATGAACTTGTGAGTAAATGAGTAAGCTGGTTAGGTTTGGGTAAAACGAGTGGTGTTCGGTTCGTGAAAAGGGCGGGTAAGCGAAGTCCGTTTTGCACGAAATTTGAAAGGAAAGTAAATCGGGTTGAAACATGTAGGAAAAACATAAAATTCATAGTAAAAGAGTTAAAGGGTGAGGTTCGGGATGAACAAGTATGATTGGACCATGTAATACCCAAGTAGATAAGGTTGTTAAGACCCATAACTCGTTATAACAGTGAAATGAGTGATAAGGAAATATTAGAGGATGAAAATAGTTAAAGAACGATATTAAAGAATAAACAACTCGAATCGCAAAAAGGAACAGAATCGCATCGCACGAAAACGCAATGCGATTCGTTGGAAATGCGATGCGATTCGGGTGAGGAATGCGATTGGAATTGCTAGCCAAACGATGTGATTCATTTGCATATATGCGATGCGAGTGGTTTGCACCCATGCGATGTGACTGGTATGCATTCATGCGATGCGACTGGTTTGCACCCAAGCGATGCGACTGGTTTGCATCCACGCGATGCGATTCGATTATGTCATGCAAATGCGATCTGTTTGGGGAATGCGATCGATTTCCGGTGCGATTCAATTCAGAATAGTAACCCATTAACTAAGTTAAAGTAGTTCACTAGTCTAGAAAGTATGACCTGATTAGAAGTAGTTAATTAACAGTTATAATTGTCACACAGTTAGTCATGCCCAGCAGAAGATGGGTGTTACAGTTAATTCAGAAAGGAACAGGACCCAGATGAGTTTTTAGCCCATTTTCTCTGTTATGTTTTCTGGGATGCGTGCATACTTTATGTGATAGGTTCATACACTTATTATATTTGGTAAGTGTATAACATGTTAATGTATGTATAGACTTATATTATTATATGACAGAAGGTATGTTTGGATGCGTTAGAGCATAATGTCTATTGCTAGGTTCTTAGATGTATTAGATATGATTGTAGGGCTTAAAATGTAAAATGTATGTTTTGTATTGTGTTTAACGCATATCTCCACAAGCACCGCATATGTTATGCGGCGCATAACATATGCGCTGTATAACTTATACGGGCTTGAGGTCTTACTTGTTGTTTCCTATAAATAGGGGACTTATGCCGTTATTATGCAGACTTTTGGTCAGTGTTAGAGTGAGAAAGCAGAGAGAGAAAGTTTCCAAAGAGTCATATCTTGTAATCTTTGAAGTTATCAATGAATATGATGCTTAATGTTTACTTGTTTTGTTCATTCTCATTGGATTCCGCACATTGAGATACAAGCTGTAACATCTAGAGATCCTAATTGTTGTCTACATCCGCAGTGCATCCTTTTTCAAGAAATTCAATTTGATTTGATGCTTAAGGCTATTTGCTATCGGCTTTAAAATCAAGTCTTGTATCTTTCATGAGTCAACATCAATCTTCAATCCACTGCTATCACATTCCATTTCCCAAAACCATACATGATTAATCCCCAAATACACCGATATTAAACTTTTCAGCTCATTTAAATTCATCAATTCATTAATCAAATCACATGGGAAACACCAAGATTTAATCCATGTCTTCTCTTCAAGTTCAAGATCATGAATACTCAATGTACAAGCATTTATAGCTCATAAATGATGATAACTTTTATGTTCATATATCAACTTTTAAGTCTTGTATGCAACGCATAAGTATGTATGAACCAAATGATCTTACAAGCAGGTACGTACTCATACTTTGACATTTCAACGTGTACGATTTACGAAGAGGATACGGCATGAAGATTTAACAATGAAATGAATATACTGTATATGTAAGGTACTTATGCGGCGCATAAGTTGGCTATGAAGGTTTTTGACAAAGTTTTGTGGGAAAACGATGTAGAAATGATCTGATTTTTGAGTATGTTGTTCAACACCAAGTATATGACAATATGTGAAATTTTGGTGAAGTTTGAACGGCTACATCGTCTGGAATGATCAAAATTGTGTAGAAAAGAAATGTTTTTGAGCTTTTCTAGATAGATCAAGAGCCACAAGGCTCTGATACTAATTAAAAGTCCAGGAAGTGTCTTTAGAGTGACGTGTGAGAACATCCACGACCAGATCTACCCTACGATGCTATGAGCGGAAATCATAACAAAGTGAAAAACTCGAAAACATCTCTTTAATCTCCTTGTTTAATCAATGATAGCAGTGATAAGTATAATAGATTTTACAATGTAAAGCTCAGGTACAACATGGACCAACTTAAACTAGAGGTCAGAGAGCATTAATAAACACAAATGCCAAGCAACCTATTTATAGGCTTGTTTAGGGACTTATGCGGCGCATGTGCTATGCGGCGCATAACATACGCGCCGCATATCTTATGTGCCGCATAAGATGCTTGTGTTAGACATTAACGTATATTCCTACATCACATGCTATATTGACCTAACAACACAAGAAGTACTAGACATTCCATGCTCTTACAGAATCCCCCTTGGATAGTACTTGTCTTGTGTCATCTAAGCAAATAGACATTTCGTGCTTCAGCAAACTCCCCCTCAGATATTGCTTAGATTTTAGATTACCAAATGAGCACGATGGCTGCTTTGTGCTTGAATCTAAAGTACAATTTCTCACGCATGATTCTTTACAACATGAAGATGAATTTTGGAGAGGATTAATGGTTGCAGTATCCGAGATTTATACAGATGTTCGTTGAGGACCTATTCCTAAGTGTCAAAAAGGAGGGGTCTAAGATTTTTCTAGATCATGTCACTGGGAATAATCTGGCCAAGTTAGCTTCGTATAGACAAGTGAAAGAAGCTGATATTCCTAAGTCAGAGGATTACTTGGACATCTCAAGAATCCTAATTATGTTGCTCCGTCTGATAATAAGTGGAGGAATGATGGTAGTGATTCGGACCGGGCAGAAGAGGAAAGATTAATTTTGGAGTTTAAACCGGTGGGTAAACATTTTATCAAGATTGAGTCTGGTTCAGAAGGTGAATCTGTTACACCTAAGAATAAAACGCAGAAGATTATAAAGAAAGAGATTGTTACACCTATCACTCAAGAAGAGGTGTATTCAGCTACATCTGAGAAAGATCCTGAAGAAACAGAGTCGGATTCTGAAGGAAGGAGAATGAGATTAGCCAATCCAACGGCCAAGTTTGAGAAAAGGGCAGAAAGTTCAAAGGAAAGAAAATCAACTGATGAACAAGATGTTACATATGTTCCTGAAGGAGTTGTGGAGAAGCCTGGTAAACCAAAGAAAATTCGCATAAAGAAGAAATTAAAGAGGGCTACATCTCCCAAATTGAAACTTATTGATGAGCCTTATGTGAAGAACCAGAGGTGACTGTGACTCCTATAAATCCGGAAATTATAGTTGAAGAACCGGTTGTTGACTTTGGCAGAGATGATAATGTTTTAAAGACACCAGTTGTGGAACCATCTCCACAAGTTCAAGTACCACATGTTTCACCTAAAGCAGCTGAAAAGGTTCCCAATTTTAGTTCACTGTCACTCGATGCTAGCTGTTTTGGAGATTTTCCAACTTTCAGAGATCATGACTTGTTGAAGGCTATTGTTACTGAACAAAGGATTCGAATTGATAGTTTGGTGATTGAGAACGAGAGGTTGAGGAAAGAAAATGCTGAACAGAAGAAAATAATCGAAGATAGTGAGTTAAGAAGGAAACAAGCCGACTTGTTAAATCTTCATATAAGATACTTTACAATATTGGAAGACAAATTGGGAATAAATCTTGTTGAGGAAATTGGAAAGTCGGAAGAAAAAGTGTTCACTAGAGTGTATGGTGGTGAAGCGCTGTCTGAAGAGAGTAATTTCAAAGTACAATATGACCAATATCGTGTTTAAGCCAAGGGTAAAAGGAAGGTTGATGAAACAACTGTACATGTTGACATTCCAGAAGTTGGTGGATCATCATCGGGATTTGGGCAAGTTGATATACCAGAACAAGTGGTTGGGCCAATATTGGAATAGATTGTTGTTGAACCAGTTGTTAAACAGAGTGTTGAAACAGTGATTGAGCAGGTTGAACCAGTTGTTAAACAGAGTGTATGGTGGTGAAGCGCTGTCTGAAGAGAGTAATTTCAAAGTATAATATGACCAAGATCGTGTTTAAGCCAAGGGTAAAAGGAAGGTTGATGAAACAACTGTACATGTTGACATTCCAGAAGTTGGTGGATCATCATCGGGATTTGGGCAAGTTGATATACCAAAACAAGTGGTTGAGCCAATATCGGAATAGATTGTTGTTGAACCAGTTGTTAAACAAAGTGTTGAAACAGTGATTGAGCAGGTTGAACCGGTTGTTGCAGAGCCTGTTATACCTAAAGAACCAGAGGATGAGGAAGAGGATGAAAAATTGTTATACTATGAAGATTGAAATACCATAATAATAATAATAATACCATCTGGTGACCACCACGAACGACCGAAAACCTTTGTCGCCGCCCTATACGTTTTTCCGGTGACCACCACCAACGACCGAAACCCTTATGATATATAGTTTCCGACATGAAGGCAATCGGATGTCACCAACGCAGCCCCATACGAACCGCTCTTGCCCATCAGATTCTCGCATGAACAACCGCTGCCGCCGTGTACGTTCGGGACCTCCACCACCGTATCACGTATCAGATTAAGGTAATCGATCCAAATGCTTTATTTCGACTGTAGTATATATCAACTTGGTAAAATTTATTATAATCTAGATATGCGACAATCGTGCATTCAAAATAAATGGAAATAAGGTTATGGATGTGGTATACGAAATGACATGCTCAGAGTCAAAATAATAAGATATAAAACCATGACAAGAAAAGTTGGTGACCTGTTAATAAAAGCGTAAATGAGTTTTGAAATAATTAATTTTTACACATAACAAGCAACTTACGAGTATTGATATTGAACTCTTAATTGGTTAAAGCTTACTAGTCATTTTAAGTAACACTTTATTTAAAAAAAATAGATTTAATATTATATCTAGCATTTAACTTCTATAATGTACGCATATATGCACAAACTAAAAGTGATTTTATTTTTTAAACTGTGCATTTTGGTATTAAGAACTTGATTATTTCCTTAATCAAAGTAAACAAATTTATTCCAAAGAAATACTGAAACAAACACGAGACTTTAAACCTAGACACAAGTAAGATAAAATTCAACTTAATAAATATATGTATGCGTACACAACCTTATGTGATACATGCCTGATGCCAATAATGTAGGTTTATTCGAAATACGTATAAATGGTGATCACTTATCTTTTATAAGACAACATATCAACTAACAAGGTACGGTTCTTTACCCCCTCCTTTGTTATATGTTTCGATTGTGATAAACCCTATTAACTAACACCTGGAACTCTTAACGTCGTTGGCTCTTCGTTCGTTTTGTGTTTCTTATGATTATTTGTTTCACTGCAACAAGATCTTTGAAACCTATATGTTCCAGGAAGGTAGTATGAATTCCGAACATCTTAGAAAACGGAACTTTGATAATGTATCCGGGTGTGGTGGATACGCTGCGGTACATCCTATATATAAACACTCGGCTATGTTATTAGGGCCACGTTAACCAAGATGTGCGGGTTTCATATTACGCTTTGTTTTCCTATCTGTTATACGCTAGTCAATAATATATTAGCTGCCCGCCCATTCACATTCAAATTATATTTCTTGTTATTGATATTTAATTTGCCCTTGATAGCATGCGATATAATTATGACTATGTTGTACTCATTCTCGCATGTTCCAATATTAAGATATGATTATGTGTTTGATTTGAAGCTTTGAGAGCGTGCATAAGATATGTTATTGAAGTACTGTTTCAGTTGTACTCTGTTACCCGAGCATGTTCCTACTTGTGGGGGTGACCACAAGCACGACATTGTGGCATCAATGGCGTGGCACCGGCCGTGACGGTGAGCCTAAATCACGGCGTCTCTTAAGGGCAGGTGTGGCCCATAGCTATTAGGAGGCGTATGGATCGATCCTAGGTTACATGGATAGGTATGGTATGTTAGTGGATGGTTGAGTGTATGCCAACACTGCCATCTCACTATTGGGTGCATAGTTCTGCAGTGCTATGTAGCCCCATTAGCAAGTTATATGTTTCGGCTTTGGGTAGCATCCATATGATACGATTTATTCTGTTGGCTTTCTTTACTTTGTGTCGTATCATTTTACGTTATGATATATCTTAATTTATTTGTACTTACTGTAACTTGATCTTTTTTTTCCGTACTAGGCATTTAGCTCATTCCGTAAATTTTTCCCTCACATAGGTTCACAGGTTACTTTGGGCGGGATGGAGAGAGTGAAACAAACTTAGGATGCTTATGAAGATTTATATATAGTGGAATTATGTCTTTTGTCTCTGTATACCTCCGTACATCGTGACTCGTCAGCCCATTTCGGGTTGGGGTGTTACAGTGATTCTCCTTCTCATGATGATTTTGATGATGATGATGATGATGATCAGGATGATCCAAGTGCTGGTGGTGGTTTGGGTGTATTGATTGGTTCTGGTACGAGTACGAATGTTGAATCTGTTGTTGAACCAGTGATCGAAAGTGAACCTGCTCAGGAACAACATCATACTGGTGGAAATGTTGATGAGCTTGAAGTACTTGATGTTGATCTTATAGCTTAGAAGCCTCCTGTGAGATTTTCCTCTAACGGAGAAGAATTAAAGAAATGAGAAATTGAGATTACTAGAGCTGATCTTGCCAAGATGCTGAACATAACTGAAGAAGAGTTTGTGTTTGATTTTGAGAAAGATTTGAGTTCAGTGGATGATAATGTTCTGTTTAATGAGCATATTGAAGAAGAGGAGTTGGACAAGGAGCCAGTGACATATGTAAATGTTGCTGATCATGTGTTTCCTAAATTTGATGAATAATTTGATGAGGAAATTGAAATGATAAGTCAAGAATTTGATAGTCAAGGAACCCTATACCCTCTGACAAAGGCAAGACGACTGAAGAAGCTCAGGTGAACAGTAGGGAACAGGATGAATGGTTTGAGAGAAAGAAGATTGAACCAAAACGCATATACTTGAATCCAGTCAAGTACTACAAGAAAGATAAGGAAGTAAAGCTAGCAAAGTTGTGAGTATAGCTTATTTGAAAAAGATTAGAAAGATTGCCGTGAGAATAACTTATGGTGTATAGTATTTTGAAAGTTTATGTGAATTAAAATCTCTACCATGGATGGATGTTGTGGACATTGTTGAAAAGGAGTTATTGTAGTGTCCTAAACGTGGGCCGGTGAAGGAGATTTGGGAGTTTATTAAGCGTCAAGCTAAATGCAGATTTAGAAGTTGGACTCCTCAAACACCATATCTTCATGTCTCAAAAGTAAAGAAAGATCCTGATACAGAAGATTTTTTGAAGACTTGGAGATACAAGCAGCCTGATACTCTTAAAGTGATTCCTATATACCCTATGAAGCAAGACTTCCGTGTTTATTTTCGATGGTGGTATTATGATGAAAATAGGGGTGAGGCTCATATTGTGTTAAATAGAGAAGGAGCATGGGGTGTGATAGATGTGATGGATCCCATGTGGTTGGTGAACTGCTCGGAGAAGGACATAGAGACGCTACATAAGTGCAAGATACAAGTTTCACGTGATAAGCATCATATGTCTGCTATGCAATACCAGAAAGTGATCAAGATTTGTTATAAGTATAAAATTCATTCTGGAGAAGTGTGGAAGAGTAAGTGGTTCAAGATAGGAGAAGAGGAAGAATAGAAAGAGAAAGAAAGAGGAGGATATTAAAGAGAAGATTCGGATTGCGTCATTGAAGAAATTCCAATATAAGGGTGTTGGAATATCTATTCCCGCTAATCAGAAGCCCTCAAATAAACGTTCATGTGAGGATATGAGGAGGGAGTATCGAGAAAGGGTTTTTAGGATGAAAGATTAAAGATTGAAGATCGAAGACCTAGCAACATCCGGGTGGGGGGTGGGGGGGTTTGTTAGAGCATAATATCTATTGCTAGGGTCTTAGATGTATTAGATATGATTGTATAGGGCTTAAAATGTAAAATGTATGTTTTGTATTGTGTTTAACGCATAAGTCCACAAGCACCGCATAGGTTATGCGGCGCATAACAAATGCGTCGTATAACTTATACGGGCTTGAGGTCTTACTTGTTGTTTCCTATAAATAGGGGACTTATGCGTTATTATGTAGACTTTTGGTCAATGTTAGAGTGAGAAAGAAGAGAGAGAAAGTTGTCAAAGAGTCATATCTTGTAATCTTTGAAGTTATCAATGAATATGATGCTTAATGTTTACTTGTTTTGTTCATTCTCATTGGATTCCGCACTTTGAGATACAAGCTGTAATATCTAGAGATCCTAATTGTTGTCAACATCAGCAGTACATCCTCTTTCAGGATGTATGATTGTATGGTCGTATGGTTGTATGGTTATCCGTGAAGAAGGGACCAGACCCTAATAATATATGAGATAAAATGGACCAAACCCTAATAATATTTGAGATAGAAGGGGGACCAGCCCTTAATAATATCTGAGATGGAAGGGACCAAACCCTAATAATATCTGAGATAGAAGGGACCAGACCCTAATAATATCTAAGGGTGGAGATAGTTATGTATGTAGTATGAAAGAATGTATGTATGCATACATGTATGTAGGTATGAAAGGAAGGTAAACAGGTTAAGTATGTAATATGCATCTTCGGATACGTATACATAAGTGTGCGAATGTAATGTATGTTGCTTGATTAACTAGAACTCACTCAGCGTAGATAACTTTTAGTATGCATGTAGGCAAATAGGATGATGTAGCTGGCTTGAGGGAGACATGTGGCATGACTGAAGAGACTGACATATGAAGAAGGATTTCTGTCACACCCCAACCTAAGGCGGAAATGTCGGGGCGTGATCCGATTGCTCACAGCTCGAAGATACTATCAAAGTTAAAGGTGACAATATCTAATTAATTATTTTATTACAATTATACCCACAACAACCAAATACAATAAACAATTTAAACATACAAATATAAACCCAAATAAATGTTAACCTGATTATATCCTAAAGTCTCGTCTACGTGTCCAAACTTCGGTCTTCAATACAATCAATCTGCATATGCGTATAAAATGGAGTTTTTGTCAACATAAAGTTGAGTGAGAATATTACCAATTTTGACACAATACAATAAATAAGCATAGCGTGATAAGTGCAGTAAATATAATCAAAACACAAACAAGTATGTAGACCGTTGCCAAGCAAATCGGGCATTGGTCACCAGCAGGAACACCCGTTATGCGATTGATTGAATAGTAATTCCAACATATGATTGATTGAATGGTAACACAAGTAAACAAGTAGCACGTATGTTTGATTAAATCACTTCACAATAACACGTATGCATTCGTTTGAATATATATATATATATATATAGTATGAAATACTAATACGTACGCATATGTCCCTAAAACGTTAAGAAAAGTCGTAAAATAGGGAATGATAAACTCACCTGATTGAATAAGCCAAACGGGAAAGAATCTGTCAAGAGATAGAAAGCATTGGTCCTTCTCAAATGTATTATAATATAGTATATATATGTATGTGTGTGTGTACGTGTATTATGTTACATGGTTTACTTTAATGTATATGCCAAATGAGTGGTTGAAAATGGTTTTTGGAGCCTGAGTTTACTCCGTTCTCCTCCCCTGGGTATGGAGAGGTTTTTTTGTGTTTGAATTTCTTGTTTAAAATCTCTTTTCTCTGATATAGGTAAGGTTTTTGATGCCTGAAATGAGATAGAAAGCAAATTTCTTGTTTTTCCATCTATTTATCTTCACTCAATTGAACCCTTTTTTAACCATATACTTGATGAATATGAGGACCACACATTTGTTTATACATTAATCATCTTAGATATCGCATTATGATCATGGAATGTGAAGCCTCACATTCTAACATATTCACTTTCTTAAATGCAGAAATTTCAAGCTATGCTAAAATCAGCTACAATGACGGTTCGTTCCATGCATTTTCTTCTGATTATATTGCTACATGTTCACTATTCTTAACACTGTGTTGGGCCCCTTGAACACGGAGCACAGTATTTTGACCCTTTTTACTTCATGAACTTAATAAATCAATTTGCTGGTTCGCAAAGAGAAGAGCAATCTTACAAATAGGATACTTCATGCTTTTTGTGTTTACACATATATTTAGCTTATCTACTTATTATGTTTGTGATTGACTACCCTTATGTTTCAGTGCCTGCCAAGTTAGTTGAGCTCTATTTGGATCTGCGTGCTTCTGCTGAAGAACATGTCCGAGTGCGTATATATATTCTTTCAAACTTATTTATCGTGATATTAACCTCTTTCTTAAGTCAGATTGAGTCGCTTATATTTCTTTTTATTGGATTTTGAATAAAATCTTGGATCTTTGTAGGGTTTTACTGAACCCTCATCAGAGATGCTTCTTCCAGATTTGCACCCACAAGAGCATCACGTGTTCACATTAGTTTTGGATCTTAATGAAACTTTACTATATTCTGATTGGAAGGTATATAACACATTGCATCATTGCTTTTACACATATACTTATACTCTTATTCTTTAATATAGTGAGAGGTTATTTGTTGAAGTTTTCTTTTTTCTATTATTTGTATGCTTAAAGCGTGATCGAGGTTGGAGAACATTTAAAAGGCCAGGAGTTGAAGCCTTTTTGGAGCACCTAGCTCAATTTTATGAAATTGTAGTGTATTCTGATCAGCAAGCTATGGTATATTCTTATATTGCCCCCCCCCCCCCCTCTCTCTCTCTCTTACTTTGAGGTAGGGCTGTAAATGAGCTGATCTGAGCCAGGTTGGGCTCAGACTTTGCTCGTTTATCTTGACAAGCTCAAATGTTGAGCTCGAGCTAGCTTGTCTAGTTTTAAATTTTTTCACTTTTTGCACATCTTTTTGTGTATAAATACAAGAGTTAATGTTTTTAACATGCACATAATGCAAATTTATACACTACAGAAGTTATAATTTATATATTTATTGAAGTTTGGGCTTTTAAGTTTAGGAACCAAACAAACAAGCCAACGAGTTGAGCCGGCTCGGCTCGTCTACAAACCGAGTCTAGCTGGCTTGGTTTGTTTTCAAATCGAGCCTAGTCAGCTTGGCTTATTTACAAATGAGCCGATACCAAGCGCACTTTTTCAACAGTCTACTTTTAGGTTGTATTGTTGACAATTTATGGCTTTTGTTTGTGTGCAGTATGTTGATCCTATTGTTGATAGATTGGATGAAAAACACTGCATAAGGTATAGGCTATCACGGGCTGCAACTAGATATCAAGATGGAAAGCACTATAGAGTATGTCGATCTTTTATTAGATGAAATATATCATTGCATTAATATTGTTTTTTTTTTGTAGGATTTGTCAAAGCTTAACAGAGATCCTTCAAGGGTATTGTATGTGAGTGGTAATGCTCTTGAAAGTTGCCTTCAGAAAGAGAACTGTGTACCAATAAAACCATGGAAATGTGAAGCTGAGGACACAGCACTTTTGAATCTAATACCATTTCTTGAATGTAAGAACTGGATTTTAAGTTTTAATAGCAAGTTGATGTCTGTATCTGTGATAACTGAATTTGATGCTGCTTTTAAGTGCAGATGTTGCGCGCCATAGGCCTGCTGATATTCGACCTGTGCTAGCTTCGTATCAAGGACGTGATATAGCCAAAGAGTTCATTGAACGTTCTAAAGAACATCAGAAGTAAGTTTTAGCTGTTTTTACTACTTTATAACTTCTTAAAAGTTATTTATTTAATCCACTTTGTGGATTTTTGTACGAGTATGGTAGTTTTCAAAAGTAATGCCCATTCTTTTTGCTTTTTAAAACTTTGGTGGCGGGTTCTTAACTCTGGATTCTCTCCTATAAATCAAATTTGGATTCCTTTTCATTTTTCTTTTTCAGTTTTCATTTAATATATGAGTTTTTCTTTTATATTTGTACATTTAATATTTAGCTTAAATCTAAATATACAATTTGGTTAAAAAAAATTTTGTTTACATTTTGATTTAGCGTTTATTGAAAACTAAGTTGTATCAGGCATACATTTTTTTAGATATTATAAGACCAAAAAATGCTTTAGTTTGGATACAGCTCAGTTTTTACTAAGTTTGTTGGTCACAATTGGATCTTGAACTAGAAAAACAAAACAGAAAATATGGACCTGATTTCTACTAACTTTTGTAGTTGTATTTCTTATAAAAACTGAATTTGTAGTAGTGGTACATAATCAAAGAAACAAACCCCTCTATTTATAGAGTGGGAAACACAAAACTACTTGACACCTACTTGACACACAAGTTGGTCTTACACCTTATCCTACCCACTTGTTATCTTCTGCAGATTTACTTCAGCAAGCAGCCTGAATTTTCAGTCCACTTGGCTTGCAACTTGTTTTATCTTTTATACTAAACTTTAACCCAAAGTTAAATATGAAAACTGTTTTTACCGGCTGGTAAAAACTGAACTGAACAGTAACACGGAATCAACTAACATTCACCCCCTTGATTCCGTTCTTCAAATCTGTTAGGTCTTCAACTCCTAGCATTTCCCTCATCTCGATAAACTTGACTCTTGGTAAGGCTTTAGTCAAAATATTGGCTTTCTGTTCATCTCCACTCACGTGCTCTATCTTCACCAAATTCTTTTCCACGCATTCTCGGATGAAGTGATACTTAGTATCGTTATGCTTGCTTCGTCCGTGAAATACTGGATTTTTCATTAACAAGATTGCAGACTTGTTATCCACACGTAGTGTTATAGCTTCCACACTTTTCTCAGTTATCTCCTCTAATAGACCTTTCAACCAAATTGCTTGACAAGCTGTAGCGGTTGCAGCTATAAATTCAGCTTCACAAGATGACAAAGCAACTGTATTTTGCTTCTGACTACACCATGCTATCGGACCACCCCCGTAATAGAACACCATTCCTGTTGTGCTCTTACCATCCATACAATCAGTCGCATGAGAGCTATCGCTGTAGCCTACTAACTTTGCATCTCCATTTTTCTTGTAACGAATCCCGAAGTCAATCGTGCCTTTCACATACCTCATCACATGTTTCACAGCTTGTGAATGTGATGCCTTTGGGGACTCCATAAAACGACTAGCTATACCAACTGCATAACTAATATTTGGTCGTGTGTGTGTTAAATATCAAAGACAGCCAATTATTCTTCGATATTCAGTGGCATTAACACATTCTTGATCCTCATCTTTTCCGAGTTTTAAACTTGGGTCCATAGGACATTTTGTAGGATTGCATTCCCACAAATTTGCATCTTTGAGAATTCTCGTGGCATAACCTGCTTGCTTCAAAGTAATACCCGTCTTGTCTTGTTTAACTTCTACTCCCAAGTAGTAAGTTAACAATCCCAAATCACTCATTTCAAAGCGATCTTGCATCTGTCTTTTGAATGCATTTATCTCATCTTTACAAGGTCCTGTGATGATTAAATCATCCACATAAACTCCCACAATTAACGGACCAGCCTTGGCGATTCTCTTGTACACGGCATGTTCTCTTGGACGAGTAAAACCAAGCAGTTTTAGCGTTGCATCCAGCTTCGAATTCCAAGCTCTCGGAGCTTGTTTCAAGCCATATAAGGCTTTGGATAGCTTATACACAAGGTGCTCTTTTCCCGGTTTCTCAAATCCTTCAGGTTGAGATACATAGACATCTTCTTTCAATTCTCCATTCAGGAATGCGGTTTTGACATCAAGATGGTGAACTTCCCACCCATCTCGTGCGGCTAGAGAAAGAAGTAACCGAACGGTTTCCATTCGGGTAACCGAAGCAAATACTTCATCATAATCGATACCGTGCTTTTGAACATAGCCCTTTGCTACAAGTCTAGCTTTGTAACGAGTTATGTCACCTTTGGCGTCTCGTTTGGCTTTGTAGACCCACTTTAGACCAATTGGTTTAACACCTTTGGATGGTTGAACCAATTTCCAAGTGCCATTCTTCTCGATCAAATTTAGTTCTTCTTGCATAGCAATTCTCCATTCCTTGCTATCTTTGGCCTCATTAAATGAACCCGGTTCTTCATTTAGTAACAGCAGGTTTGGGTCTTCAAATCGAGGTGGGTTAAATGGGATTTGTTGCAATGACTGGGTCATCATAATATGAGCTAAAAATTGGGCTCACATCTGATGAACTGGGCTGTACATAGCTGTTCGGACTGTTTTGGTCATTAAATGGGCTGTCCGGGCTGTCCGAACTGCCTGAATAAGCTCGCTGACTGTTCTGCATGGGGCTGTCACGTTCTGCTGTTGGGCTGCTGGTCACAGTAATAGAACCAGGCCCGCTGTGTTCATTTTGGACAGCAGCTATCTCGCTTTGGTTGGGTGAAATCTGGGTCGAACCAAACCCGGTGGTTTGGGCTTCATTTTCAACGGTAAACTCGACCCAATCTTCTTCGTTTGTCTCGAGTTCTTTGACCCAATTCCATGGCTTGCTTTCCTCAAAGCGAACATCCCTACTTACACACACTCTTTTGGTTCTTGGGTTGTAAAGTCTATAAGCTTTACTTCCCGGTTCACTCCCGAGATACACCATAGATTCACTTCTGTCTGCCAATTTTGTTAGCTGAATCGTGGGTACTTTAACATGGGTTGTACAACCGAACACTTTCAAGTGTCCCAAATTCGGCTTTCGTCCTTTTAACGCTTCATACGGGGTCTTCTTTCCCAAAGCTTTTGTGGGTGTTCGGTTCAAGATGTAAACCGAATGTCGTACACCTTCTCCCCACAACCATTGTGGTAGCTTTAATGCCTTCATCGATCTTGTCATTCCAAGTATCGTTTGATTTCTTCGTTCAACTACACCGTTTTGCTGCGGTGCATATGGTGCGGTTAACTACCGATTTGTACCATCTTCGCTGCACAATTGTTCGAAGTTTGTAGACACAAACTCTCTTCCACGATCCGTTCTTAAGGCCTTGATTTTATAACCCGTTTCAACTTCAACAGATTTCTTGAACTTAGCAAATGCTTCCAAAGCTTGATCTTTCGACTTTGTCATGTATACCCACATGAATCTGCTAAAATCATCAACAAGCAACAGAAAATACTTGTTGCCAAATGGTGTGCAAGGTGTAATAGGACCGCAGAGATCAGCATGTATTAGTTCAAGAGGCTGTTTTGCTTGATACGAGGCATGAGACGGAAATGGGAGCCTTCGTTGCTTCCCGACCAGGCAACTTTCACAAAGTTGTGACTTGTGGTTTATGCTTGGAACCCCAATCACCAACTTTTCTTGTGTCATCATTCTCATGGCATCAAAGTTTAAATGCCCGAGACGAGCATGCCAAATCCAAGCTGTCTCGTTCATTTTAGAAAATAAACAGGTTGGTAAAACAACATGAAGACACACTTTATAGAGCCGGTTTGGAGACCTCTTGACCTTCATTAACGATGCACCCGATCGATCATGGAGTGAGAGATAACCATTCTCAATATTTGTCTTGCATCCAACCTCATCAAATTGCCCGAGACTCAATATGTTAGTACATAAATCTGGAATGTAATAAACATTAGTTATGAGTCTTTGATCGCCATTTTTACACTGAAGAAGAATCGACCCTTTGCCTCTGATTTCAACTGCCGAACCATCTCCAAACTTTACACGCTCTATCGTTTTTTCATCGAATTCACTAAAGTAAATCCGTTCACCGGTCATGTGATTGCTTGCACCATTATCTAAGTACCAAATGCCTTTCTCGGTACTGTCTTTGGCATATTCGCTAGGAAATACCTTTTCTTCATTCAACATTACCAAATCTTGTGCAGACTTTACCATTAGTAAAGTAGCATCATCATCCTCCCTTGCTAAATTAGCTTCGCCTTCGGTTCTTCTCGGAGCCTGACAATTGGCTACAAAGTGACCGAGTCTGTCACAATTGTAACACCTTTTGCCATTTTGATCAGCCTGTTCTGGCCTTTGATTATTATTCGAGGGATGTCTACCTCCTCGTTCGCGGCTGCCAAATCTACCGTGACCTCGACAATGACCATGATGATTGATCGGAGTTGATCCTCGACCTCTACCTACTTGTTTCGTCTCAGATCTGTGCTTCTCTTGCCACTCAGATCTGGCTAGTAATAACTGACCTGAAGAGTCTTTGGCTGCTCCAACAGGTTTGATACGTTCTTCGTATGCTTTGAGACGTCCGACGATCTCTTCAAACGGCATAGTATTCAAGTCAGAATACTATTCTATTGTAGCAACAATAGGAAGAAATCTGGTTGGTGTGGAAGTCAACAACTTCTTTACTAGCACCTTTTCTTCAATCGTCGTTCCAAGTGTTTGGAACTTGGACACGATCCCACCAATCTTGCTAGCATAATCATCAATGCTATCAGCCTCCCTCATGCTCAATAATTCAAACTCTTGGTTAAGAGTTTGAATCCGAGCCTGTTGTACCCTATCAGCACCAAGATACCGAACTTTAAGGGCGTTCCACACGTCCTTAGCCTCCTTGTGACATGCAACTTGCAACAAGATGTCTTCCGGCAGCGCGCCTGGAAGATGAAAGCCCTTGCTTTCTTCCTGACTTTGACATCCACGTCATCTCCTTCAGGTGGTTCTATGGCATCCCGTATTCCTTGGGCATCCATGAACGACTCCGTCTTGATAGTCCAAGAGGTATAGTTCATTGTACTTAGTAACGGACATTGGTACGATGTTGTTCCCCAACTTCTCTGGTTGTAACAGCTGCTGAAACAGAGTTTCGATCTGCAGTGGTACTGCTGCTGCTGCTTGAATTAGCCATACGGACTGCTGGTCAGATTCGTTTTTTTATCAGATTCTGGGCTGGAACAGGGGTTATGGCTGGTAAACAGGCCGACACCTTCGACCTATGTGATTGGCGGTGGCTGTAGTGTTTTTCTGGACCAATTTAACAGCTGGTTAGATCAATGAACAAGGCTCTGATACCAATTGTTGGTCACAATTGGATCTTGAACTAGAAAAACAAAACAGAAAATATGGACCAGATTTCTACTTACTTTTGTAGTTGTATTTCTTATAAAAACTTATTTGTAGTAGTGGTACATAATCAAAGAAACAAACACCTCTATTTATAGAGTGAGAAACACAAAACTACTTGACACCTACTTGACACACAAGTTGGTCTTACACCTTATCCTACCCACTTGTTATCTTTTGCAGATTTACTTAAGCAAGCAGCCTGAATTTTCAATCCACTTGGCTTGCAACTTGTTTTATCTTTTATACTAAACTTTAACCCAAAGTTAAATATGAAAATTGTTTTTACCGGCTGGTAAAAAACCGAACTGAACAGTAACACAGAATCAACTAACAAAGTTTATATTGAAATATAAAAAAACACAAAATCCGTGTATTTAGCTTTATGAAAAATAAAATAAAGTTTTCAAATTTGAGTTGGAGTAGAACACTGGTTACAAACCACGGTTACTGCATTTTGAAAAAAAAAATTACTGTACTTCAAAAAGTGTTTTAGAAACCACGCTACTTTTGAAAAAGTTATCACTACATTTCAAAATCAATATAATTTTCCTGTTTCCTAAAAGTTTAGATTATAGATTACTATTTACTCATTTAGCTGGTTAGTCATCAATTGTCGTTACAAATATTGATTTATCGAAAAGGGTATTTGTTATAAGCAAAGGGCATTTTCACTTTCTGTAAACAGTAATATTTTAATGATGAATAAATTAATAACAAATACCCTATCAGATATACTTATCTGATAGGGTATTTAATAACAAATACCCTATCGAATACCTTATCTGTAAACAGCAAAGGGCATTTTCACTTTCTGTAAACAGTAATATTTTAATGATGAATAAATTAATAAAATTAGTACAACCTTTCCTCTTGAGATGCTCTACCAAGACAACATGTAGTGGGCGACAAGTTTGGGCGATTTCCGGCGACATGGGCGAGAACACGCCCCCTGGGCGATATGTGGGCCGACAGGGAGGGAGGTGGGAGGGGCATGGATTTGTCGTCGTTAGTTTTGTTTGGAAATATTATTATTTTATTATGTGTGTGATATATATATATATGTATGTGTGTGTGTGTGTGTGTGTGTGTGTAGGATAGGGTAAGGATCCTAAGAGAGCCCTTGGCAAATTAAGAACTTTAAGAACCATTTTGGACCACTAAAAACCTCTAAAAATATATTTAAAAAATTATAAAACAAAAAAAACTGAAAATTTTAAAAAGTAAAAAACCAAAATTCTTATATTTCATTCTGGTTTCATAAGGAAAAAATTTAATTCATCTTATACCTATACACATTTGTATAATTTCATTTAATCTTCAGTTACGTATTGTACACAGATGTACATTATTATTTACCTGAAATTATATATATGTGTATTAAAAAAACATATATGTACATATTATACGTATATGTATAATTTAGCTAAACCGAGATTTTTTTTTCTTTTTTTTTAGAAACCGGGATGATAAATAACAACTTTGGTTTTTTTACTTTATTTTTTATTTTTGTGTTTTTTTTGCTTTATGATTTTTTTTTTATTTTTGGGTTTTTTGTGGTCCAAAATGGTTCTCATAGTTCTTAATTTCCAAAAAATTCTCACATGATCCTGATCACACATACACACACACACACACACACATATAACACCACTACACCCTTAAAATGAAAATCGCCCTTTTGTTGACGTGGCGCCATGGGTCTAAAATCGCCCCCGTTTTGTAGGCCTCCACTACACATAGCTTAATGTCTAAAGATTTATGCTGTGATGGTTCAGGAAAATGCAGGAGCAGAAGCAACAAGGACGTTTGTGGCGACGCTGATTTGTATGAGACGTCGATAAGTATATCTGTTTTAGCATATCTGAGATTAAAATGATTACGGCTATAAAGATTGTTGTTTCGCTTAGGCTGTATACTGCATCATCCAGATGTAGTTACTGTGATCTTGGTTCTTGTTATCGGAGTTTTATCCCAAAATGGGATGGATGGAAGAACTATTTATCAAAATGGGTGATTTCAAAATATTTACCAAAGTGATTTTTGAAAACCTCTTTTATAGAGTAAGAAAAACGAGGTTTTAAAAAATCACCTAATTTGATAAATATTTTTGAAATCACCCATTTTGATAAATAGTTTTTGCACCTACCTCATTTTAGGAAAAAAAACTCATTTTCCCACAATTTCACCCTCTCAAAAAGTTTTGAGGATAAAAACTTGAACATGACTGCTTGCTTGCTGCTTATTCTTCATGTTTAATTTATGAGATTTTAAATGTATTATTTTATAATTTCAAATGAATTTAGATCCTGCATTATATCTACTATATATAATAGAGTAGTCAAGGACCTTTTAAATTTTAAGAGGTCCAAACAATTATTCAATATGTACAACTTTTGAATGCATGTATTTTTAAAATTTGGGAGCATTAATGTCTTTATTCAACACTTATTAACCGTAATTTTTAATTCTCATTCTATAATTACAATAATTATCCTTTGATAGTTATAATAATTACCCTTTAACTTTGGATAACTTTTGTAATATCTAAGAATAGTTACACATTAACTCCTCATCTTTATCTAAAAGCTTGATAAATTTATTAATTTTTTTGTTTCCATCTATATCTTTAAATATATCATGTTTCTAAAAAGCCTACAATTACAATGTTCTTATTTTTGTCAACGCTTAGATATAAAAATTTTTCAAAACCGATGTGTAGATTATAATGTACAAGTTAATGAAGCATTAAAGTACAACTTAGAAATGCAACTATAAACCTACAAATGCATTTTCATTCTCATTCTATAGGTACAATAATTAACCTTAAACTTTATATAATTTTTGTAATATCTAGGAATGGTTATACATGCATCCCAAAAATTTGACAAATTTTTTTTTTGTTAAAACCTTTATATCTTTATAAATTATGTTTAAAAAAAGAACAAAACCTACCATTACGACGTTTATATATAAAAAATTTTCAAAACAGATGCGTAGCTTATAATGTATAAGTCAATAATTCATAAAATACAACTTAGATATGCATTATAAACATATAAAGTGTTTAAACGCATTATAAACAGATGCCCAGCTTCTGTTTTACTTTATCAAATTTAAATTTATAAAACCATTCCTTCTATTTATGCAATTCAAATTACAAAATCAAAAGAATAAAATCAACTCCAACTAATGTTTTAAAAAACCAGTTTTTTACTCATACCAGATTGAGCTAAAAAATTGTACGACCTGTTGAACCGTGTTATATTGGGAGGTTCAACTGGTTGAATAGTTTATCTTATAATTACTTATCAATGCAACTTGAACTCTAAAAATAAACCAAAATTAAATGATTCCATAATAAAAAATAATTCAAAATTAAGTTAATCCATATTAAAAATAATAATAATACAACAAAAGCACTCACTTTTAAAAAAAAAAAAATAGTCCTAAATTTATACGTTTAAATGCTAATTGTTGGGTTAAAAGTAATTTTGAAAAAATATGTGCCGAAAATATCAAAAATTTCTCAGACTTAAAATTGGTTTGCCAGTAAAAACGAGTATTTTAGAAAAAACCGCCGATTCGATATTCTAGCAAACCAGCCAAAAATATCGGGCATAAAATACCTACTTGTTGTGTGAAATCCTAGTCTATGTAAATAATTGTCCTACCAATTAAATCGAAGTAAGATCTTAGAGCATTCCCGGTAGCTTCTTTATCTAAATCTGTATAATTAAAATAAAAAAACACTATATTTTATCTCATATACAATTAAATAATAATTTTTTTTACATTTTTATCATTATCTTTTTTTCTTTACTCTACTCACAACCTTTTCAAAATATTAAAAAATAACTAGAGGATGAATGATATTCCTCCAAATTTACTCGTCTCTTTAAAATTTTCTCTCTTCTCTACTCACAACCACTCACAACTCTCTAAAAGAATTTAGAGAACTCCCTCACATAATTATAAAGAAGCTGTAACATTCGTTATTTTCAAACTTGACATGTTATAAAAATTTGCATCTTTGATATTTCAAAAATCGTTTTTACACGTCACTTGTATTTATACCATTTGTAAATGAGTATTAACAATGTTAATTATATACATTTTCTTTTACGCACAATATAACTTCTAAATGAATTTTGGAACCATTTCAAACTCTGAGGATCAATATACAATTAACCAAAAACCCCTTTCCCTTTTCCTTCCCAAACCCGTCACCCCCCCCCCCCTCAAATGGTAACTCTATTAATCGGCCATAAATCACGAAATTGACTATACCAAAATGATTCTCCATTAAAACGCGATTCTACCGACATCCTAATCATGGTAAATGACAACTTATTGACAGCTAATTCCATCAAGACGAAAAGCGGCTTGATTGCTCTTAAATCAATATAAATACTCATTTATAATTCAATTAAACGATATCGCACCTTCCTCACAACATCACGACTCAAACCCCTAACTAAATTGCAACATACCAAGCCGTCTGTACCAATTTCGTGATCAAGTTCAGAACCACGAACCCAGCCGCTGTTCTCCATAAATTCATCACCTAATCGGTAATTGTTATGTGTTGTTTGGTCTATTTTTGTTGCTTAATCAAAACCCTAAACAAATTGCAATCAATAACAAACAATTAAGGGGATTTAGAATCTAGGGTTTTGTATTTGAATTGGGGAAGATCATGACAGTGCTTATTTAATTTACGGTTTTCATCTTATAACCAATTCAAGCGCCTGCCACTAGGGCAGGTGCATGTTGCTGAAACTCTGTGAACCGGCCTGGAGCACGGGTTCAAGTCCCCCAGGCCCGGTTTTAGGGTTTTTTTTTAAAACCTCTCATTTCTTTTTATATTATTATTATTACTAACTAATAACATTTAATAACTATAACTCTTACAAAACCGAACCTTCAAACACCACTCGGGATCAATTTTGATAGCTTACCCTTAAATAAATTATATACCTATATGCATATGTATATTTTTTTATATATAAAGAAAAGAAACAAAATACTTTTACCGCTTTCGCTTAACGAACAAACTATGCACGTTGTTCGAAATAAATTCTCGTTTAAACCTTCTCATATATATATATATATATAGGATCAGGATCATGTGAGAACTTTTTGGGAATTGAGAACTATGAGAACCATTTTGGACCACAAAAAAACCCAAAAATTAAAAAATCATAAAACAAAAAAAAATACAAATAAAAAAAGTAAAAAAAACCAAAGTTCTTATTTATCATCCCGGTTTCTAAAAAAAACGTAAATAAAAAATTCTCGGTTTAGCTAAATTATACATATACATATATGTATAATATGTACATATACACACATGTTTTTTTCCTATACACATATGTATAATTTAAGGTAAATGATAATGTACATATGTGTACATTACATAACTAGAGATTAAATGAAAGTATACATATGTGTATAGGTATAATACGATTTAAAAAGAAAAAAAATCGGTTTTTTTTATTATACATATATGTATAATATGTACACACATGTTTTTTCCTATACACATATGTATAATTTATGGTAAATGATAATGTACATATGTGTATATTACGTAACTAGAGATTAAATGAAAGTATACATGTGTATAAGTATAATACGAATTAAAAAGAAAAAAAATTCGTTTTTTTTAATGAAACCGGAATGAAATATAAGAATTTTTGGTTTTTTTACTTTTTTAAAATTTTCGGTTTTGTTTGTTTTATAATTTTTTTAATATTTTTTTAGAGGGTTTTTTTAGTGGTCCAAAATGGTTCTCAAAGTTATCAATTTGCCAATAGTTCTCTTAGGATCCTTACCCTATATATATATATAGGCTAAGTATAAAATGAAAACCTACTTGAGTTGTGAAAACTCTAGAAACCCATTCTCAACCACATGTTTTTAATTAATGTTTAAATTTTGTGGTCCACAATTAAAGTGAATAAAAAATGTAAATATAAATATAACATTTTCTCTCTCCTGAAAACATATATAAAAATTAGTAAAAAAATGTTAAAAAATAACAAAACATTTTTTTTATGTTTCGATTTTTTGTATTAAATGTTACAATATATTACATGTAACAAAAAAAAACGATGTTACATAGGGTTTTCGCGGGTTTTCACAACTCAAATGGGTTTTCATTTTAAACTTACCCTATATATATATATATATATAGGGGAGGGATATTTTGAGAACCATGTTGAGTTTTAAGAACTTAAGAACTCAATTCTAGGCCACACATTTAATTAAATGGATTGGAATATGTGGTTGAGATCAAATCTGGCAAAAAAGTCAAAGTAGGAGAGAGAATAAATATGTAAGTGGTTACACTAACTTTTACGTCCGTTACACATGTGTAAAATGTCGACTCGGTGCGTAAAAAATTCTGTAATTTTTTATGTGTATGTAACTTACATATATTACGCATATGTAAAAAAAAAATTCAAAAAAAAAAATCGTTACACTGAGTTCTTAAAACTCAAAGGGATTCTTACTTATATATCATATTGTATAATGTTCATCTTTATTTGTAAATCTACATAAAAGATAACAATAAAAATAATATTTTATCTTTTAGACTTTCCCGCTAATATATATATGCATGTGATATAACACTTATCTAATTATCGACAATTATTTATTTATTTATTTATTTTTCATAAATACCAAATATTAATACTATTAATAATAATAGTAATGATAAATAAACTAATAATATTCTATCTTTAAGTTATTTAATACCCGATCAAATCCCAAATCGGTCGTAAGTCTTGTTATGATTTCGTCATAATTAATTAATATTATTGTTAACAATTAGGGACTCTCGTTGATAAATTTCGAGGAAATCAACCGCGTTTATCTTAATTTTATCGTTATCCCACCTCCGTTAATCCGCTCGCCAAGGTGAGTTTATATACCCCATTTTTCCATCTTTTATATTTTAGGGGTAGCATGTATACCTTATCAACTTTACTCATGTTTTATTTCTTCATCTTTTGAAAACACAATTCAATTTATGTCTATGTGTGATTATTGCATGCTTTATGATTATGCTCTATGTGCTTAAGTGTTTATTTTATGTTTGGTGGTTGGTATCTCATCCTCATCTATTATCATCTAGTATGATCATACACTTACCCAAGTACATTGATTTTGTATCAATAGAAACGGGTCCTGTCACACCCCGACTTAGGGCCTGGGTGCGACGTCCGTTAGTTGGTATCTGTTTTGAAAATATATCAGAGTTGCGGGTTATTAACGGAAGTCTTTTTAAAATATATTATTCATTTATAAAATGTCGGGTTAAAATACCCGTTTGAATATGTAAAATATTAGCGGAAGTCTTTTCAGATAAAATATTATTATATTAAAATCTCGGGAGTTGAATACCCGTTGATAAATTAAATACATATATATATATATATATATTTGAAAATATCATTCTTTATAATATTCTGAATAAAATATCTGAGCCATCAGATTACCTCTAATGACTATGTCTCCAATCTTCTATCAGTCTTGCCTGCCAGTTCTATTCTTTACAGTTCCCTGAAATGTGGGGGAAAAATACGTCAGCACACAGCCGGTGAATGACGCTGACTCAATAATACCAATGTGTAAACAATAACAATACCTTTGTGACAATACTTATTAGGCACCCAACTCAATTGGGTTACAATTACCCTAAGTACATGTACAATTAATCATATACACAATATCATTTCTCTGATTAGTCCAGTAGACTACTAGAGGCGTATCTGATGATATGCATGGCCTCGGGTAAATCCGAGTCACCATGTATGTATGGATCCAGACACATGTATACTCTTAATTTGAGTATGCCCGTTTCTCATTATTGTAACACAAAGTTTTAAGGATTCGTAAATCCCATGCAAACAGTTCAGACTCTAAAAGAGTTGTAAAAGTTTAGGGCGTATTCACCTTATATGATTGTAAATCAGTTTCTGACACTGATTCCTGTATATTGATCAGTTTCTGTTACTGACCCCTGTCTGTAAATCAGTTTCTGTTACTGATTCCTGTTTCTGTTTTCAGCTTTCAGATTGATTGATTGATTGCTATCTCGGACCTATAGTACGAGAATAACATTTGTATAAATATCTAGATCTACGATCTAGCTTCAGACCTTGTACTCTGTTTTGTATAGCTGTAACCTTGACATTTCGTTTGTTTGTACAAAACATGTAGATCTTTAGTCCCTTTGTTTATTTATTAACTATATATCAGGTTTCTTCTTCAGGAAGAAACATTTATATCAGGTTTCTTCTTCAAGAAGAAACATTACTTTACCTGTATGAATGAATAGTATCTTTCTTAATCATTAAGAAATACTATTTAACTATAACTTTTGCATGTAAATGATTACGTTTCTTAATCGTGAAGAAACTATAATTAACTATAACCTTTGCTTATGAAAAGCTATATTATATTTGATAGTGAACAAGGTTCGGGCTATACCCCCGACTTTGGTCTAAGTGATTATAATAATAATAATAATAAAATAATATTTAAACAGAACCCCTACCTCATACGGGTATTTGGAGTTATATGCCTATGACTGATCGAGCGGCACCTCTACTCTATATCGCGTACGACACCATAAACCGTCAGAGCTTCGAAGCTTGGCACGTTCCATGAGGTCGGCACGCAAACCGAGGCTAGTGTGTGAGAAAGTGTGTGAAAATGTGTGTTGAGGTGTGAGATGGGAAAGCCGTGACCCTTCCCTTTTATAGCCGAATTTGGGATCCATCGTGTAGCGCGATGGTCCCTTGTCTTAAGCCATCGCGTAGCGCGATGTCAGGCAGATGACGCGTGGCTGCTGACTCAGCCCTAGCGTCTACCACGTGTCCCCTGGTCGCGACACGTGTTGCTGTGTCAACAGAGGACGTCGCGTAGCGCGATGGTCCTGCGCTTGGGCTCATCGCGTAGCGCGATGGGTTCCAGAATCCAGATTTTTATTTTTAGTCCTTCGTTTTTGATAACTTGCCACTTCTTGATCATACTTCCATCTTCCAAAAATACTAAAGTGGACCTTATGCGGCTCGCGGCGATGCGAGTGTGCGAAGTGCCAAGTGCGCCATCAAAACGCCACATTACGCCCATCGCCCATCGCCCGAGTCCGTGTCCGAGTTCGAGTCCGAGTCCGTGCGTGTGCGCATCGGGTGCTTCGCACCCTTTGCTAGGACTATGGAGAGTGGTTAGCCACATTAAAACATCTATATGGAAACTTACTTCCTTATAACGAGATTCCATTTCTTTACTTGTTTCCATGTGGGATAAAAATTCCATTCCTTATTTATACCCATGTGGAATGCTTCCACTTTCTTCCATTTTTTCATGTGGGATGGAATTTTCTTACTTTCTTAAGATAAGATACCTTTATTTTCTTATCTTATTTTTCCTATTACATGTCTTGTAAATATTTTTAATCTTTCAACTTTCAAAGTTGACATATTTGGTTCAAAATAATTATGGGTTTTTCCTAGACGTTACAGGTCCACATCTATTTAGTTGTTTACATTTTCCTAAGTGTTGTAATGCTCACCATTTACATATGAATTGTGATTTACATATATATATATACAACTAAAACTTTTGTATTCTCACAAACATTCGTGTTGTCAAACTCTATTTTTATACATGTTATAGGTTCAAGTATTTGATATATTCAAGATCGAAAATGGTTAGTTGACCTTAGGATATTTATTCAAATTGCAAGTTATGATGTATTTACTTATTGAATTTGTGTACTTGTTTAATTTTAATGAAGTTAAATAATTATTGTCGCTTTAATTAGTGTCTTTTGAGCTACTGTCCAATCAATACGTTACGCCCCGACATGTTCCGCCTTTGGTCGGGGTGTGACATGAGCTATTGTGAATGCTCTTATGGCTAAGTTCAAAGTAATGAAAAAGGCCAAAAACATTTCAAAAGAAAAGGGTTCAAGCCATTTCGAGTTAATCTGAGCTGACTCGATTTATGAATGAGCCAAGCTCAAGCTCCCATGTTCAGCTCGCTTAAAATTTTGATCTTGAGCCCAGCTAGCTCGACATGTATTCGAGTTGAGCTCAAGATTGGCCTAGCTCGGTTCGGCTCATTTACAAACCTATATACATGTACCAACCGAACCAATTAAACAATTAACGTAATAAACTTTTGTAAAATAGTAGACGATTAAGAAAACTAACATAAGTATAAGTGCTATACACTATATCACGAGAGGATTGACAAACTAACACAAACAAGTGTCGCATTGCAAGCCATTGTCGCTGCAGCATCGCGGGAGTTTCATTCTAGTTGCTTATATATGACGAAGTATATTCATGCTATTTAATTATCATTATTCTAAATTTAGATTTTGCTGATAATAGATGGCTACGAAGTCAGTGAGGAGACATGAGTCTCCAAACTGGTTTAACGGACTGACTAAAACCGTGACTGGCCCCTACTGGCTGATCATAGAGGTCTTGTCCTGCCTCCCTTTTCGTAAATTTTAGGCTCCTGGTAGAGGTGAACAAAGAAGCTGGTTTGCAAACTGGAACAGGTCCCAAAACCCGACTTGAAACCAGTTTGTTGAGACCATTCCCGTTTTCAAACCAACCTGCCTGTTTGGAGAACTTCTCTGTTGAAACCGGTTGAATTGAATTAAGGTTGTTCAGAAATCTATTTAAACCGAATCACTGCTTTTCGAATTCAAAACCGGTATCATAAGATTTGGTTTTGACTTTTGTTGATTGAAACTAAAATAGGTTTGAAAAAAAAAGCCCGGTTGTGTAAAGATGGGCAAAAAACCCGGTTCCAGACCTGGCTTGCGGGTATGAACCATGTTTTGGTTTTTCAGAAAAATCGTACCTGGACACGACTTGGACTTACTGAAACCGGTTCCATCTCTACTCTGTCAAAATCTGGTTCTTGACTTTTGTTGACTATGTCTAAAACCGGTTTCGATTCTTGAAAATACTCGATTTGTGTATATCTATGCTTGTCCCTTGGTACAATAGCCTTATACGATTTTAATAATTCCACAATTTTGCAGTTAGGGGATGTTTGGTAGGGTCTGAATCTGACCCATGAAGAGGATCGGTCAGATTCGGAGCGCTTGGTTCAACCTTTGGGTTTGATTCGGTCAGATATTTTAGCCTTTGAATGGTTCATCGTGAAATGGATGCTAAATGAAAACAAATGTTGCTAATGGAATCAAAGCCAAATTACCCTCCCTAGTTATTCCCGAAGCAGTCAAGCACCCTTCTCCTCTTGCTCTGCTTGTGTCTGACACACACCACCTCCATGGAGACGAGACATGAACTTCATCGGAAAACTCCTTATCTGTAGCGGTTTCACCTAGGTCTACCATGCCAGGCATCTTCACCAGCAAAATTGTCACGAATCTTGAAAGAAATCATGTCGTGAGTCGAACGATAGTTTAAAATGGAGATGAAGATGCAAAATTGAAAATGGAGAAAATTAGGTTTACTTGAGAAATGAAAGGGAGAAGACTATTAAATTTAGAATACTTTTAGATTTTAATTTCCAACTTTTTGTTTAGAAAACTAAAAAGTATGCTTATAATTTTTTCATTAATGAATATAAACCTAATTTGTTTAAAATATTTTAGATCTTTTTAATGAGATTGAACTAAATCTATGTGAAGGGGTAAAATAGTTATTTTGCACTGTTATTCAGATTTCTAAACAAACAGATGCAAATCATTCAGCTCTTAGGCCTCTTACCCATTCAAAGTGTAATTCCGAAACCGGATCCGACAACGGACGGCTTTGTTCTTGATAAGTGCTTGAGACGGTGCGGTAAATCAAACGACCGAACATAATATAAAGATAATATAAGTATAGGAACGATCTCGTTATCAGTTGAAAGATTTAATATATTAAATAAACGAACTGACCCACCCAAGGTGAGCTCCCCTTGGGTGGGTGATTTCACCTTACAAAACACACACAAATAAAACCAACAAAGTCCTATTTATAGCAAAACTAAAAACATTCTAGAAGCTTTCTTCCCGTTGAAGCTAAACGCGTGCTCGAAGTTCTCGTCTCGTGTTCGGATTTGCTCGCCGACATTAAATATTATCTTGACCATAAATATATAACGGGTTTCATTATTTGATATCTCAAGTCACTTAAATTGGCCTTACAATCACCCCCTTGACTTGTGATCTCAAAACTTTGTTAAACCGTGTCTCGCATCTTCACAAATCACCCGATAAACCGAAGCCTCTTCGTTTCAATTCACCCCCTCAAGGTATGACCCACTTATATTTAATGTTGAAGTAGTTCTCGCTTCTTTGTCTGCTCTCTCGGATCTTAAGTTGTATATAGGCATGAGATGAGCTCGAATATCCACAAATCAATCTCGAATTACCGGCTTCATCGATCAAATGACAAAACTTATTAATTCCTCTTTAAATCCAAATCCATATCCAATTTATTCAAAGTTCATCCCACGGATCCAACTTCTCGAACGCATTGAAAATATATAGAAATAACAAGCTTTGAACACGGTCCAATAATGACGAAAACCCGATCATTTTGACTTTCTCCAGTTGGTCAACACGAAAAGTAAACGATTTCTCGGCCAAAAATATCTACTCAAAGCATTAAGATACTTGTAATTTCTGCATTAAAAGTTTGTAAAAGCTGCAGATTGACGAAAATTCAGAACACAATCTTGTTTTGACTGCAATATGGCAAAACTACCCCTACAAAGTACCAGCTCTGAAATGTACCAAAATAATTGCATCATCACAATTACCAATCTGCCCATCAGCTTGTAATTAACATGTCAATTTGCCCCTGCATAAACTTGTATCATCATTAAATTACAATCATTTCCCTGCACGTTCTGCATCAGCAGCTTGTACACACGGCTGCAAGTGTAGTACTCTACCCAACACTTGTATCACTCACAAAATTATGAAAAGACACCTGCTGCAGCCCTTGTTCAATCTGATTTTCTGCAGCAAATGTTTGTATCAGCAGCAAATTTATATACAGGCTTTGTTAGCAACTTGCAATTACCAATTTTCCCGTTAAAATTTATGCAGCAGCAGCACCTCAACAATAAATTTACCAAACTGTCCTTATAAATATTGCAGCAGATCTTGTGTCAAGTGTTCGAGATGGTTTTTGCAACAACAAAAATATAATTGTTCGTGCATCAGCTGCAGTTCGTGAATCAGATGCCTCAATCTTAAACCAGCAGCTGTGGCACCAACTCGAGATCCCTGTTGATAGTTTGTACCAGCGAACTGGTAAACAAGTGCAGCATCAGCAGAAGTCGCTTATACATTCAGCAGAACAGACTTGTACCAGCTGCAAAAATGACCATATTGCCCAGCGGCAAAATTTTTGAACAACCCCTGCCTTGAATAAATGTGCAGCAGCAATTTGCCCCTTTAACTATTCGAGAATATGACATCTCAAATCAGCAACAAACAATTAATAAAACCAGACATCTGCTCGTTAAGAAGGATAAGTGCTCGGCAATTAATTGTGTAGCAGAAAGTACTCGTGATAAAAACCAATCTGCTCATTAAAACCTTTAGCGGAAACCAACTCAACAAAATTTCAGTATCAGCAAATAAGTACTCAAGTAACAAACCAACTACAAGCTCTTAACTGTTCCAACATCTGCCTGAATACATAATACCATTTCCCCCAAATTTTAACACATGAACCCTAATTTTTCAGATTCGAAATTAAACACTTATAAACAGAAATTGACCATTGAAATCAGTCCATATAATCACAAAATCATCATTCAATCATGAATCACTCACCCACCAACTAAAACCGCAACAGCCACCACCGTTCAAACGTGGTCACCGGCCACCCTCCGCCTCCTTAGCGAGGTCACCGGCCACCCATCGCCGGAAAATCGTGTTCTTGCAACAACACCCTTTCATCAAAAAGCCATAAATACTTCATTAAAATCTATAAACAAACCTTTAAACGGGGCTGAGAATCCAGATATGCATACAAGACGAACTTTGTGCACCTTTATTTCCTCAAATCTTCAAACTTTATTTTCAAAACTTCAACTGAATTAATAGCGGAATTTACGTCTTGGTTCGGGTAATAGCGGAAATAAAACCCGAATATCAAGAACAAAGTTGAATCTGTTGATTCAAACCCACTCTAATACCAATTGTAGGTCCCGAAACCGGATCCGACAACGGACGGCTTTGTTCTTGATAAGTGCTCGAGACGGGTGCGGTAAATCAAACGACCGAACATAATATAAAGATAATATAAGTATATGAACGATCTCGTTATCGGTTGAAAGATTTAATATATTAAATAAACGAACTGACCCCACCCAAGGTGAAACACACAAAAATAAAACCAACAAAGTCCTATTTATAGCTAAACTAAAAACATTCTAGAAGCTTTCTTCCTGTTGAAGCTAAACGCGTGCTCGAAGTTCTCGTCTCGTGTTCGGATTTGCTCGCCGACATTAAATATTATCTTAACCATAAATATATAACGGGTTTCGTCATTTGATATCTCAAGTCACTTAAATTGGCCTTAAACAAAGTTACCAATTCAGAGGTTTGCCAAACAACCCTTAACCAATAACAATCATACCTTAAAAAATAGTTGCCATTGGTCCCACCCTTCACATTAATTATTTTCATTGAACATCTGTTAAGTTTTTTTTTCTTTTTTTTTAATGTTCAAGGGCTTATGAACGGAAGGATTATATGAACCGATTGATGTAAAACTTACATCGAGATGGTGTTGTGGACGGCTTGATTGTTGTTAATTGAAAGTTTAAACACCTGAATTAAATACATGGGTTAGAGGTGCACAAATCAGGTTTTTCAAATACATGGGTTCGGGTATTGAAAAATCTGGTATTATCAATACCTGGTTAGGTTCGGGTATTGTCTCTAAAAACCATACCCTATGTATCGGGTTTGGATCAGGTATAGAACTATGTTTTCTAAAACCGGGGTACTTGAATATCCTATTTCTAGGTATTGAAAAACCCATATTTTTAGGTTTTTTTCCAGGTATTTTTCGGGTATAGATTGGATTTTTTAAGGTAGTTGCATTTTTAGGGTATTTATCGGATATTTTTCAGGTATTTTTCGGGTATAGATCGGATATTTGAAAAATCCAGTTTCGGATATTGAAAAACCCGGTTCCGACTATGGAACTGGTTCTGGTTTTCGGGTATTACCGGGTACAAATCGGGTCCGGTTCGGGTATGAGTGTTGGTACTGAAATGCATACCCTATATGTACCATACGGGTAGAGTCAGGTATTAAAAACCAGGGTATAAACAAAACCGATTCCAGGTTTGTTTTTTGAGTACGGTTCAAGGTTCGGTTTTTTTTTGCGCCCCTCTAGATCTTAGATCAATTGTCCAAAATAGGGAAATTTATATCGATTAGGCCCAACTAGTGAAGGCCCATGATTTATGCCGGATGACGGAAACCAGCTGCCGCCGAAGAGGCTGACGGAAACCCGCTCTTCTGCAGGTATCCAGGTTTTTTTTTATCTATACTAAGCATAGCATTTTCAATAAAAAGAGCAGAGATGTTCATTTAACTTTAACCTTACACCAACACGAGAATCAATTTTTACGTTCATGCTCGTTCACTAAGAAAACAGGCATGTTTTTCGTTCATTTAAACCTAAACAAACAATTCACAAGAACATTAACTAACACAAACAAACAAAACCAAACAAACCTAAACGAACATTATAGAACAAACATAAACGAACACACACGAACATAACTGATACAAACATAACCAAGTATATATACACATACAAAAGGGCTAGCGGCGCAACTTGTTGACTGGTTGCCTTCTTTATCCATATAAACACTACTTTTTAATAAAATACATATACATATAATTTAAACGAGCCCTTTTATGTTTACGTTCATATAAGTATAACTAATTACTTAACTATTAAAATTTAAACAAACAAACAAAAATCAACATAAAAGAAACGGACATAAACGGATCTTCATTAACATAAGTGAACGAATAAAACGTGTGTTCGTGTTCATTAGCATAGTTAAATGAAAATAAAAATTTTGTTCATGTTTGTTTATTTATTAAATAAATAAACTTCCCGGCAAACATTATAGAACGTTCACTTGGTGTTACTGGCCTAGCAATAACCGACATTAGAATCACTTGTAATTTCTTGTTTACTTCCACCAAATGGACCACATTCCTTGTGCTGATGATGTTATCGCCACACAACCTGCAAACCGACTAAAAAAAATTACCGAAGTTTTCGGTAAATACTCACACACGGGGATTCCGTTATTATCATCCACGTTACATCAAACTTCGAACCCAAGAGATATTTGACAGTCTGGTTACTCTTTACGGCTATGTGTTCTTCGTAAACTGGCATGACTACCGCCACTGTATGGAATTCTATTCTCCTCCAGCAGACGTGCCTGTGCACATCTATGCAGCTCCATGCTACATTTCCATGTGGTTCATTGATCTCTATGTTTAAAACCACAATGTTGTTCGCCAGCTTTCATACATTGCGTTCAACGAACATTATCAAGGAGATCTGTATCAAATCTGTCACAAGTATGACTATTATCTGGCCTTACTCAACGCATCCATCCGTCCCACTTATCTTAAAAATAAAATAGATGACGCGCTATACATACCTATTCTTGTTGATTCTCTTGATGTCAGCAATTCAAATCCTTTTGGTATTACCAATTTCACGCCGAAAGTTGTTTGTTATAAGTTTGGTCTAATGATGAATAGAAGGAGTCTTGGCCATTCGATTCCGCTTTGTAATGATTCAATGGGACGACCTTGGTGGTTATTTGATTGGCATTCTGATAAGCATGCGTGTTCTTGGTTTCCACCGGAAGGTAACTATGGTCTTGAGGATGTTGCCCTCGCCTATATTCTTGGAACCGTGTGCACTGCGAATCTTGGACTGAAAGATGTTGATGAATGACAGTATTTTGATGAAGGGTTGTACCAAAAAATCCTGATCCGAAAATGTATGATCGTGTGGCCGAAAGAGGGTTTTATAGGTCACCTGAAGTTAGGACCATGGAGATTGTCGCAGACTTCTCTCTCAAAAGGGCCCTTGCTGTTGCTGCTGCTGCTGAAGGTCAATGATCAATCAAGTGAAGAAGCTCAAGAAGACAATCTGCTCACACCGTGGTTTAGGTTAATCGACTGGAGTTATTATCATGAGGTTATTTCTCATGTGGACGACCAGGGAAGGGTTAGAATGCATACACAATTTGTTGATGATCTTCCTGAATCATTATGGTAATTTTTGGCCATTTTGTTTGAAAAATGTTGTATATGCATGTGCTTGAAATTTTAAATTGGCACAGTTATGTGAAAATTTAACTTCTCTAGTATTTGTTAGAATGTTTGATTTATGAAAAGATGGAATTTCGAATTAAAATGGGAACTTTTTAGGTGTTATTAAATTTAGATTCCATTTCACATCATGATCATATGCATCAAATATCGCCTTTAGTTTTTGTATTTTCTACCTGGCTTGTTTAAAGATTGAGCCAAGGCAAGCTTGCTCGAATGTGTGCTCTTTATTTCTAGCCAACCAATAAGCCCACCTAATCTTAATTCCAACCCACCCGCTTGTTCTTGTTCATGGATACCTGAATTCGGGTATAACCGGGTACGCCGCCGGTGGTTGGGGTACCCACTTCGGGTATGCCTAATCTGGTATTACTTAACGATAAGAGACAACAAGTATGGTGGCGATGATGGTTCTGCTGCCTGCTGGAGTGCTGGGTGGTGTTTAATTAGGTTTAGATGAATGAAAGAGCTGATGGCTTATTTACTCATTCTATTAGTTCGGCTTTTAAAATGATAGTTAAGTGGCCCAAATCAAATGAAGCTTCTAGTAATCGTACACGGCGGGCCGAGTAGGGTGGTTCGATACTTTGATAGATTATTAAATTTTACAATTTCTATTACTACAGAAATGATAATGTTAACCATATAAAAAAAAACCTTCAAGTAAGCTTGATGACACCATGCAGTCGAACAGTCAAACCGAATGGAAATACTTCATTTCTAGCATCCTATTCAAATGCATTTAAAGTGAGAAGCCAACTTAAACTTAAGCACAAACAAAACACCAAAAGCACAAGTATTGGAGCAATCATGTAAAGATAACAAACTCGTGTTCAATTGTTTCGATCACTGATGAACAACTGTATGTATTAAATAGAAGCTCCTACTGATCAGAGTTTTAAAATTACATCTTATCAGTTGTTTTTGTTAATGTGCTGATCATCTTTGAAAAATTGCAGGTCTGCCATCTCTGGATGACCCATCTAATTATAAAGTATGATGCTTCGACCCAAACTCGATTAACTCTAACCCATACTGAGAAAGTATCCCAACCTAGCACGCCCGATTTTGCCACCTATAGATAAAATCCATGATCACAACATAAATAGACCCCCTTCAATAATTTCGAGACTTCACGCATGGTATAAAGCAGACCCAAGGAGGTTCTATTGATGCTGCATTTTATATTGTAGGATTATTTAACAAACTGTAAAACACTAAATAATATGATTGTTGATTAAAATCAATCAAAAACAACCTTATTTTAGCTTATAAATATCCCATATATGCAGTGCATATTGAAACAACTCCTCATAATCAAGATGCCTGAGCTGTGAACATATTGTTGAAGAAAAATCAAGCTTTACTCAATGAAATTATAATCACATTAATGTATGGAAACTTGAAACATTAACTTACAATAGCAACAAACCATGAAGAAATTTGAATTTACATACATTTTCTTACATATTGTTCACAGCTTACAATGCCTTTATCCATCATTTGCTCACAATCGCTACACTTGTTTCGGTAATATATTATACGACGGACATAGCCAAGCACCATTTGGGATGTCCTAAACAAAGTCATAACTTCAACTTCTGAAATGTTTATTATTTTTAAAATCTTTCGACAATTGCCTTCGAGCTTTTGAATATTACCAGCATCAACATATAATTCATTCAACTTCGACTTTGGCTAAAATTTGAATATTACTTTTAGTATTTCTCTAAAAGAGCAACATATACTTTTATGAATTTTGAAAATTTAGCCGCCAGGTTTATCTGATGATATCAACGTATTTAAATGTCATCAACTTCATCCTATAACTTTCATCCATCACATAAAATATTAGACTTTTCTTTAGTAAACAATGTCGATCTATTTTATTTTGAGTTTTGAAAATTTAGCTGTTAAGTTAACCTAATGGTATAAACTTATTTAAATGTCATTCATTCATTCTATAACTTTATCCGTCATATTTTAATTAGTCTTTCCTTGAAACAACAACGTTTACCTTTATTCAAATGCAATTAGCTTCATCATCCTACTTTACCCCCAAGTAGTCTATTTCTCGCTCTCTGTTTCTAATGCTACCATTGCAAAAGTTTATCTACGCCATTTTCACTCTCTTTGTTCAAAAGTTTTTTGATTTTTTGTTGTCATTTTCAGCTCTTTCATCTTTGTTTAATGTGGATATCGATTGCATTTGATCGATATTTATATCTCCTGAATCTAACCCCTCCAAATGTAAGTTGTATGAAAAACTTGCTGATAGAAATCATCCAAGGCCAAAAAAGTAAAATTTCAACATTCATTTGTCTTTTCTTTTTTGCTTGTATCATAACCCGTATGTGTGTTCATACTAAAAATCTAAACTTTGAGATATGAAGAATAAAAAGAGAAGAGGCATGCCGCATGCAATAGGCACCCGAATATTAATCATAAAAGTGGAGTTAAACCTATGAGTAAAACCTCTGATTACCCTTCGGGATCTACTATCTGAGTCGGGCATTAGTGACACGCTGGTGGAAGATGTAATGAGTCGTAAGTATCTCTATCTCTCTCACCTTAAATTCATCTTCTAAACTTTAGGGTTTCATCACAGATAATGAAACTTGCTCTATAGAGATTTCATATGATTCTTTAGTTGTATCTTTATTTCAGTACTATTGTAGGTGTAGGTCTGAAGTTATTCTTATTCTAAATTTGTATTCTTTACTATTTCAAATCTTGCCACATTGGTGAATATTGGATTTTAGATATTAATCACAAATTCACCATTGAATCTGTAAGTTGTTGACGATTTTTCTTATATGTGTATTTATTATTTTCATTTGATGTGTGCTTATTACATGATCACTTTATACGCATACATCATGTTGAAGAACATATAGAAAAATCACTTTGGATCATTCTATACATGCCAATCACTGCAATAAAGTTATTAAGTTTTGTATTCTTCGATGGTGAGGGTTCAAGAATGGCTGTTACGTATCGATAGCTGAAATCAATAAGTATTGTTTTCAACTTCTGGAAACTGTTTCACAAACTTTGTGCAAATTTATTCAGATTGTAACACACATACTTTGCAAATCAACTGCATGTATATATAATTGTATACGAAGAACATCATTCAATGCAATTGTGTAAGTTTATTTCGATTCTATCATACTTGTGTGGGACTTTCATCAATCATGATTCAAAATTTTGGCAAATTTATAAATAATCCTGATTTCCAAACTCGTCTTATATACTAATATTTTAATACCATACTAATGAGCAAAGATACTAATTGCGAGCAAACAAAGCTAAACCCAAGAAAATAGAAAGACACCCAATTTAATTTTAAGTTGAATTTAAACTAAAAGAACTCTCTGATTTAGGTTGATTTTGTGTGATTGTGTTATGGGTGTCTTTGCATTTTTCATATGTAATAACATGTTTGGGGTCGTCTCACTTTGACCCATCAACCGTCGAACACAACCTGTTTCACACCACCGATAACCTGCCTAAAAAAACAGAACATTGTCGCCATGGTTGCCCGACCACTATTTCACGTGATAGCAAATGCAACTTTTAAGCTATTACCTATAATTAACATTTTTTATTGATGAATATATAGGGTACAATTTTAGCTGTCAGCAACAATGGATAATGGTGGAAGTTTGAACTTCTTGTTTGAAGGGTCGTAATAAACTTTTTTACATTCATCATGGTCCATCAGCTATTTCAACAAACACATATACTATTTTGAATTTTTAAAAATTTATCCCTTAGATGTAAGTAATGATGTCAACTTATTTATATGTCATTAACTTTCATCCTATAACTTTACCCACCAAATAACTATTTATCCTTTTTTAAACGTCTATTTTTTTTTTGTATTTAAAAGTAGCCGTCAGGGTTAACATAATGATAGCAACTTATTTAAATGTTATTAACTTCGCCCTGTATGTGACACACGACATTTTTAGGTTAACTATGTTAACTAAACTCTAATATCTTCGTTAACTCCGTTAGAAAACACACATGCATGTCAAGTGTCATGTGAGAATTCAGATGAGTCTGAGTACGTTGGTGGTCTAATAAACAAGACAAGTTACAAATAATAAAAAAAAGAAATGCATTTAAATATATGTGTGATATATGTTTAAATATGAACTTTGTCATAAATACTACATGTTATAAAATGTTACATGTTACATATTGCTACATGCTACATGTCATGTGTAGTATATACTTAGGTTATGCTTAGGGAATGAATTATAAAACATGTATATGTCACATGATTGTTATTATTAAGTTGTTATAAGTTTGTTTGGAGAAAATTGAAAAGAATGCATTTATGTTAACATTCATGTTATGTTTATTATCAACATTATGAATGGATTTATGCTAATAAGAGTTATGAGGCTTTTTGGTTGCAAAAATCCTCCATTCCCTTCCTCTTGGCCGAAATTATACACACACATACACTTTGGATATGCTTTTCTCTCAAGAACACACACACCTATACTTTGGTTTGAAGTTGGATTAAGAACCATACCTAGAAGGCTTAATTGGTTGATTTATTGGCGTATTTTAAGTAAGTTATTGTGATTATGATATATTGCTAATATCTTTTTTTTTAATTGGGAATATGGGGATTTAGTATCCAAATAATGGTTAATCAAGGGCACCATAAATAAAGGTCGGTAAATTGGAAGATTGATCGGGTAAATTATTGATGTTGTTGTTTTGATTTGTGGGATGATATAAAAACCCTAAATGATCTAAAAGTATTATGTAATGAAGGGATAAAATATTGATTTTGATGATGAACGATGATTAGGGGATTAATTGGAACCATAAGCACGTTAGAAACATGATTTACATGTGTTATAGACGAAAACAGTTTGTTGATAGATTCATTCTTGATTATTGTTGATGTTATAAACTGATGTTAATTAGGTATTTTTGAGTTATTATTGATTCTATGATATTTTAATTTGAATCTAGTTTCCATAAAATCAAGAATCATAATTTTTGGACTTAGATTTAGTACTTTTAATGATTTTATAAATTCGTGTGTCCAGGCTGCCTAGATGATTAATATTCTGGTCTAAGTTGTTAATGACATATCTAGAGTTTGGCTAAGCTAATTTGGTAGATTCCACTTCTGAAATATCATGGGTTGTAAGAATCAAACCCAATTGGTCTGGCATGAATTGGAGTAATATGAAATTTTTTCCGGATTATTACTTTTTGTTGTGCATGAAAATAGCTGAACATAGGTTATTGTCTTGTATCAATTTTTGTGACATTTTTAGTATATTGGAAAACTACAAGAAAAAAATAAGGTGTACCTAATACTTTTAAATTTATTTGGAAAAAGTTTAGTAATTTAATTCAAGGTTTTGATAAGGTAGGAAAATAGGTTTTTGTAGCCTTGAATCTGCCTTGAAAGTTCAACATTGTGTTACATGAGATTTGTTGATGACAATTGTGCACTATTTGTTATGATAAGGGATTGTAACTTGACTGTCAGTTAGAAACTACTTTGACAAATGGTTAGTCTTGTTGAACTAGGTTATGGTAAACGCTTGCCTAGACCGTAATGGTTACATGAAAAGCGAATACGTGTTCATGTCATGCTTAATTGCTAACCTTGCAATTAGAAATGTCGCTTAGAAATTATAAGTTAACATAATTGATTATAAGTCACCAATGGTTCATCGGGTCAACTCGGTCAAATTTGGTCAAATAGTCAATTCGGTCAAATATTTTGGTCAACGGTGAACAAAGTTAAACCTTGTGGTCAAAGGTCAACAAGGTTGGACCTTGTGGCCAAAGGTTAACAAAAGGTAAAACTTAGGTCAAAGTCAACAAAATGTCAAACCTTGGCTAAAGTCAACAAAAAGTCAAACTTTGGTCAACATTATAAAACAATGGGATTGTTTGGATACTAAGGATTCTAGGAACCACTACACATTACTGAGGTGCTTGTACACTTTAGGATACTCGTACGGGACTTCTCGCTTAGCAGTTGACTTTGTTTAACGTTTTCCAGGTGAGTTTCATGGCCCCAATCTTTTACTTACACCTTTTGGCGGAGAAAGCATGCTCAAACTATTTTTGGATCTTGTTGATTGTCATTATCGCATGTATACATAGTGGTTTATAAACTGAAAGTCCACACACACATTGGATCGTTAACAAAAGTTACCTGGCGAGGTAATGATAAGTAATGTTACTGGGTTTGACAAACCCCACCCATACTAAAACTCGACTGGAAGTTGGACGGGTGTAACATACACCTAAACTTTGCCAAGTCGGGATAGACTGGGTGGGAGGCACAAATGAACATGTCAGCTTCGGTCGTAATGGACACTACACTATTGTATCATGAATACTATCATAATTAACTAGTGACAAGACAATACTTACATTATCCACTTGTTTAACGAACTTGTTTAGAATACAAACCTGTGAACTCACCAACCGTTGTGTTGACTCTTTTAGTATGTCTTTCTTAGGTAGCTAACTAAGGTGCACATCAGGAGTTAGGAATGCATTATGGTTGCATGGCTTTTATCAAACAACTAAGCTGGTTTTCATCATCATCATCATCATCATCATCATCATCGTACTCAGTATATCCCACCAATAGCAAAGCTATGGTAGGGTCTGAGGAGGGTAAGATGTAGACAGCCTTACCTCTACCCCATAAGGATAGAGAGGCTGCTTCCGGTGAGACCCCCGTCTCGATAGTAGTTTTGCATCAAGCCTTGGACATAAGGCACATAGCACTCAATCATCGGGACACCGGCTGATCGGTGCATGTACCCTTGTCTTTCGGCTATCAACGCCACTACATGATGCCTGATTAACCGTCCGTCACTTTTAACGTTATTTTCACGAGATTAGTAAAATAACGTCAAAATTAGTGCAATTTCACTTTTACCCACCCGAGGGTTCACACATATATACATCATATGTGCGCACCGCAAGCAGGGCTTATATACAACTAAGCTGGTTTTAGTTACATGAATTGTAGTGTATGGGAATTTAACTATGAACTAGTTATTTACGATTTGTAATTCTTTTACGCTTCCGCAAATGTAACTTACATCGAAATTGTATTTACTCACATAAATGAGTTGGTTAAATGATATTTTTAATCTATTAAATGGTTGTTCAATATGACACGTGGTTAGATCCTGGTATGTCACACTCGCAGTAAAACTCCGTTAGTCGTAAATTGAGGGTGTGACACTTTAACTTACTAATTATATTTTTGTTAGTCTTTCTTTTAAACAACAACATATTTTTTTTGAATTTTGAGAATTTAGTTGTTGGCTAACAACAATAATATCAACTTATTTAAATGCCATTAACTTCATCATCGACTTTACCTTAGGTAGTGTTAGTCCCAAATCTGTGGATCTTTCAGTGTGATTAACACGAACAATAGGCGGAATCTATTGTTGTGATTTAAGAACAATAAGATGAAGAACGAGATGAACACAATATAGCTTCAATGCACATGATTATATTAAGCAAATAAACCATCTGGTACACAATCCGTAAACACAATCAAAGAGAAACCCTAACCATAAACTAAACATAACAATATACAAGCTCAAAGGCCAAACCAAAAGCCTATAGAACCCACTGAAATCACCATAGTGATTTTGGTGTCCCGCATACAAAACCGAAAACTTATTACACAAGCTTAAACCACTAATTTAACCTTAACAATCTCCCCCTTGGTTTATGCTTTACTTAACGCAGGTTTGGCAATCAAATTGTAACACCCGTAAGTTCTAGTGAAAAGGATTCATGCCTTGTAAATCTATACCTTTAAGCGAGACCCGTCCTGGCATCCTGAAGGGTCTCGGGGTCATCTTTGAAAGTTATATTATATAGAATTTGGAGCAAAATATCACAAATAGAAGTTGGAGGACTGATTTTGTATTTACCCTATTTAAAACCCTAAGCCGCCCCCTCTCTTAGACCTGCGATCGGCCCCCCTCTAGCACCTCTCTCTCCCGTTTTTTTACTTCTTCAATCAATTGCAGCCTAGTTCTACATAATTAGAGGTTAGTATTGTTCGATAGACCATTTTTTTTGATCATACACGACTGTTTAGACTCATTTATGGATCAATTCTTCGTCTAGGTCAAAAATCGGTGGCTGTTTGTTTGGAGTAATTCCGAGGCTGAACAATTGGAGTTTCTTGTCACAATATCTCCCTAGGTATGTCACTTATAACATACTAAAATTTCATGGCCATTGGAGGTGTTTAGGTCGGTCAATCGATTTTAGTTCGAAAACTAGGGTTTATCGGGTGTAGAATTGTAAATTGTTGAGTTTGATGCGTTAATCGGTTGGATGACCAACCGAATCAGTTTGCATGGCCCTAGGGGAGTCTAAGGGCTGTGGGAAAATTATTTTTTTGATGCTCGGGGCTGTTTTGGTTGGTGCTTGGTCAATCGAGTAGGCGGTGCGCGAATTTTCATTTAAATGTTAATTTGAGAGTTGTAAAAAGGAACCGTCAACCCTATCAACTCGGGTGACATAATTATGATGAATGAAAAGATTAAAATGGGAATTTGGTCCATTTGGGGCTGATTCGTTTAACAACTGGTTTTAAGGTTTATTACGCGCGTATTTGACTCGATTTGATTATCGGCGGGTGAGTTGTTCATCATGGTTAGCCCCGGCCATAATCGTAGGGTGGATTTGGTTAGTTGAAAGGTTTTAGGGGCTGAGGTAAAGTAATTGGGTTTGGGTTGGGCCTCGGGCCAAGTTGTTGGGCCTTGGGCCAAGTGTTGGGCCTTGGGCTAAAGTGTTGGGCTTGAGCGGCCCATTAGGCAAGTATGTTCTTGTGGTCTAGTTTAGTAACGCGTTGTGTATAATTTACAGGCCCTTGCTTGTGATTGTGCACTTAGGGAGTCCTTAGCTCGTTGCTGGTGTTTGGTTGACCTCAGGTGAGTTCATGATGCCCTTTTTACTCTTTTTACGTTTTGGGCTAGCATACACACCGAAATCCAATTGTATACGATTTTACCCGTTACAACTATTTGAGTGGTATTACATGGTCTCACTTGTGATTGTGCATTTTGAAAGTTATATTTGAATTATTTTACATGCTTTAGGAAATTTTAGACTTGTTAATGGTCTTGTATCCTTTAAGGTTACATACATTATTAATGGTCTAGACTCGAGGATGTTAATAGACTTGGTAGAAATTAAATACGAGTAGACCTATTTACTTGGTTCACGTTGGGATGTTTATATATATATATATATATATATATATATATATGTATGGAGGTATGTATGTATGTATGAGTATGTGTTACCTTATAGCCTACGGTTATGCGATGATATTTAGTTCCTCGTGACTAAGAATGATGTGAGTAGGCTTATTAATGTGTGTGTGCATGGTGATCACGTCCGGGTCAAATATATTACTCGGGTTTTCAAATCCTGTGGTTGAGAGGCCCGTGTGGCGTGATCATCATTCTGGCAGGTCAAATATATTACTCGGGTTTTCAAATCCCGTGGTGAAGAGGCCTGTTGAATGTTGAATGTTGAATGTTGAGCTGCGATCGGGTCAAATATATTACTCGGGTTGTACCAGTGGTGGAGAGGCCCGTATCACGTGTTTGGAATGTTGAGCCGCGATCGGGTCAAATATATTACTCGGGTTGTACCCGTGGTGGAGAGGCCCGTATCATGTGCTTGGATGTGTAAGCTGTGACCGAGTCAAATATATTACTCGGGTCTGACCCGTGGTGGAGAGGCTCGTGTCACATACTTAGGTCTTACCGCGTCCGGGTCAAATATATTACTCGAGTCTTGACTCGTGGTGGAGAGGCCCGTGTACGTGTGTTCGACGATGAATGTATTACTTGGTGAATTATATTATTTATTTTATTTTTATCCTCTCTATTTTTTACAACTATAAATTTGAAATAAAGTATGAATTATTGTTTATGAAAACTTGAACTCACTCAGCTCAAGCTGACTTTGTGTGTATGTTAGATTGACTTTCAGGTTAAGAAGTGGATGCTATCGCTTGGACGTGCTGGATGCTACTCGGGAGGTTGAAGGCATTTCTGGTCGAGGAATTCAAATAAAACAAATATTTTATTTACATTTGATTTTGGACACCTGTACCCGTGTTTGGGACTTTTAATACTTAACTTTTTCCGCTTTTATTCACTCCGAACTGGTTTTAAATACAAAGAATTGTTTGGTTTTAAATTTTTGTGAAATTGTGGATGTGATTACCAACTGTAGGAATCCCGGGATTCGGGGTCTTACACAAATTCACATCCAATTCTTCACAAGCCCTAACCCATATCTTGTTATTAATTATCGTTGCCACCATTGCAGTATATTCTTAAGCTGCTGTTTCAAAATTTGGTTCTGCCTCAATTTGAAAAACATGCTAAAGTGTGCATAGCTCATTCTCCAAACTTCAGTAAATCATTAGGATCAACAAATAAGAATTGACTTTTTCCAAGACGAACAAAAGCACAAGCAGTTTCTGAATCATACCACCAAAATTGCATATCATCTAATGATCCATCCTCTATCCTTTTAGTAATTGGCAACGACTTGAATTTCTTTGTGGTAGGCTACATAAATCTCTCAACAATCTTACTGGTAAAAGGATCAGTAACACCTTCTGTCTTCTTCACAAATGATCCTTCCGTCTTTATCCCAGGAAACCCGGATTCAACTTGTTTTCCAAAAAAAGAAATTCTATGCCTAATTAACGTTCCTTGGATTCTAAAATGGTGCATGGAATAGTTTAGTCAAATCCACCTTTATCCAGGAACTAAAATCAGTTTCATTGTTATAATACCCAGTCCTACCACTCTTTCTCTTCACAATCCATAAGTTCTTCTCATTATGAAATCCCTACATTAAAATTACTGATCGATCCCCATGCATATCGTAGTAGCCTTTACTCATATCAACAACAAATCTTTTTGGATGATTAGTCGATGTGACATTCTGATTAGAATTCTTCATAATCAATATCTTGTCCTTAGTATACTGAGAACCTGGAGTATCAACTTCACTTGATAAATACGGATTAAATTATGTGGACTCAGCAGGATCATTAGTTGTAGAACGAGAATCATCTTGAAGATTAGTAGACTTTGAAAGTAAATCATATCCAGTTCCAGATCCTGATCCACCAGAACCTTGATAATCCAGCTTATCCTGTTTCCCTTGGTCAGTAAAATCCTATCCAAATATTTGTTCCAGCTTTTGCTTCATATCAAAGAATATGACAGTTAAACCAAAAAGATTAGCTTCCAACTCCATCATCTTTGCATCTTTGTTAGCATTACTTTTCCTCCAAGTCATTGATTCTAATATCTTTCACCATGATGATCTAGTATTATGTATATATGTAAGTTTGTTAAGTGTATAGTTTTTAGTCGTTTATTGTACGAACTTTGTTACTTCATACATATTTATTGTGTTACAGGTCATAGGTGGTTAATGCAGTTAATTTAGGCTCGCGATGAAGTGGGAAAACGGGAAAATTAGCGTTTTGATATATATCACTTTGACGAACCCTTAACATATATCATTTCTCAGAACAGTTCCAGGAGCCAAAAAGACAACTTCCAACCATTCTAATCATCCAGAGATCAATCCTAATGGCGTATTTCATCATAATTGTAGATCTATTGATAAAGATGAACGGCTAGTCTCCTCGACTCATACCCGGGATGTAGAGTATTGTAACATTTTAGTTTTTCTCATGTTTAATAACTGACTATTTGTTATTGTTGATTCTTAACATTGATGCTTGGTATTATTGTACATTCAGGCAGTTTAGGTTTATTTCAATCAGAACGATTAGTTTGCCAGCTGCTGTGATACGTTTTTCATAGGGTTTTACTGAGTACTTTGAATATGATTATGCAACATTTGTCCTTAAATGAGTCACACTAGCAAAGAACCTTTGTTTACCAGTGCCGCCGGTTTACATTTTTTGATGCCTAAAGTTTGAGTAGTTTGTTTGTTGCATGCTTGAACCACGGGTGTGATTTGTTCTTGTTAATTGTTTAAAACTTGATTAATTGATTGTTTAATTTTAAACCCAAATTATTGATAGTGTGATCAACACTCCAATCTGCTAACCTCATAATGTTAGGAATTAATTGCATGATGCACTAACCACATACTCCTCGTGGTTTGACACCCTACTTGCCCTAACTAGTTTAAGGTGATTAGAACACTTGATTATTATCGCTTTTGACTAGATCACGATAGTCTAACATCAAAATGGCGTCGTTGCCGGGGTGTTAGTGCGCTTAGTGAGATGGTCTACTTCTTGTGAAAACTCCTGTACTGCTCCATAGAAATAACCCTACAAAAATAAGAATTCCAATTTGCAAAACAAATTAAAACATGTATTTTTTTGCTACAACATGCAGTTGGACTTGTGCAAAGTCAAACTGTCAAAAATATATTTTTGTTCAATTTGTTATAATCCTCAGAGCATGTGATAATATCATAAATAACCTTCATAAGTAAATGGACTTTTTGAGAAAAAAAACCTAAATCTGAAGCTGACCGGTTAACAGTTTATTGAAAACTTATAAATCAATTTACTTAGTAAAAAGATCAGATAATTTTTGACATAATATAAATATATATACTTGGTCATAGTTTACAAACTGATAATTTATAAACAAAACTGTTTCTTTAGATAATAAGAGTTCCGTGACCATTCCGTACAAAAAAAATCACCCGTTTTTACGGGTTACCCAACCTGATCGAAAACCATCCATTTTGCTTGTATTAATCTTGAGACCAACATTACCAATATATTAATTCAAAATGAAACTGCTAAACAAAATAAAAAATATATGTATTATTTTTGTGAGGAGTCAAAACTCTTTAACTTTAATCTAAAAAGTAAATGCGTTCTTGATTAAAGAGTAAAAGTTAAAACTTACCTGGAAGAAATAAAGTATGCAAAGTCAACACTGCATGTATGAAAATCATAACTCCTGAAGGATCAAGATAACATATAGTATGCTAACAAATAAGCAAATAAAACTAATGTAAATATTATCCTTTTACCCATAGCCCTATCACATTTAATCACCTCAAAGGCTCTCGCGACCACCATACACCGCAAGCCAAGATAAAGAAGATCATATCCCTGCCAAAATAGACGAAACAACAATTTAAAGCCTAACAAATTTCATTAGCCCTAAAAACTTTTAACAGCCACCGCCACCTAGGATTTTGAAATCGTATCCGACGATGATGCATGGCAAATCACAACCTTTATCATCCAAAGATGTTGTGCAGTGACAAAATAATATGTCCATTAACACCGCCACCACCATAGATGGTTAGGAAGACGACGACGACAACTGCATGATAACACCTGTTTTCTCTTGGAACAACACAGTGCTTCCACCGCCGTCGCCTAGGATTCTTAAATGGAACCCGACAACAATCAAAATCAAATCCAAAAACATCACCGTCGTACTTCCACCACTGCGACGACCACTGTAACCTAGGGTTACTAAACGTAACCGGGCAATAGCCAAGATAACGGTGGCGAAAGAGGAACACAACGGTGTTAGCAACAAGTGATGGAAAAAGGCGGTGGAGAAACATGCTTTTCATAATGCGGAACAACATATAGGCTCCGGCGCAACACATAGATGAAAATGGAGATAGAGGTCCAATCAAAACCAAAAAAAGAAGGTACAAATTTGGCTACAGCACGTACATTAGATGATGCACAACTCCAACTGAAATTGTTAATATATAAATTAGTAAATTAAATAACATAAAAATATTTGTAACCTAAAAAAATAACATAAAAAAAAAAAAAAAATAGAAAAAGAAAATGTTGACATGGCATAACCATGGGTCACCACTTGGACCTTTTTTTAACAATGAAGAGAGTCAGGCCCGGGTAATCCAACGGTAAAAGGTGGTTTCATATGCCCATGATCGCAGACAACTTGAGTAGCCTAAGCCCAAAATATTTTGTTTCGGAAACTGCCCCCCCCCCCTCCCCCAAAAAAAAGAACCCCAACTATGGTAAAATTTAGTTGGGATCGAATTCGGCCTTTAGACTCTCCATCCAAAACTACAACTCCCCTTGAATGCATTACATTACAATACAATGCAATACAATACATTATAATATAATATAATATAATATAATATAATATAATATAATATAATATAATATAATATAATATAATATAAATCTTCAAATTGCTCCGTCCAAATCGGGTTTAAATCTTCAAATAGAGTTTCACCGATTTTTGTGCATCAAGATATGGAGGATACGACATGAGGGTCGGAATTTGCAATATACTTAGTTAAATGTAAAAATTAAAAAAATATTAATTATATTAAAATTTAAAAATAAAAAATAAAATCTATGTAACCACTCAACGTCAACATAAAAAAGGATAATAAAGATCTTCTATATGAAAAAAAAGAAAAAGGTTTAAAAAAATATATAAATCTTTAATTTAATGTAATATGAAAGTTAAGCGACTTAATTAAAACTCTTTTTAAACTTGAGTGACCTAATTAAAACACTTTTAAAACTTGGTTATTATTCCATGATAGTTTCTCTATATCATATCATGTTATATCATATTATATCATAACACCAAATCAATAACACCAAATCAAATTATATTACATAACAAACATTTTTAGAATAATGGACCCATTAAACGTTATTAAAAAACAAAAATAATATACATTAATCACATTAAATACTCCATATTTCATGATACCAAAAACTCATTATAAACTAAATATGAGCATGTACGTTCAATGTTACCATAATATCAAAATATTCAGTTTTCTACAAAGCCCCGAATGGAATTAATAATGAAGAAAAATATTGTGGCATTTCTTCTCTTTATCGTGTTATTTATGAATATTGTTGCTGATCCTCATAAAGAACTCTGTAGGGATGGTTTGGTAATATTGTTTTATTTCATTTTCATAAGCCAAACCATAAAATAAGTACTAATTATTTTTATAGTTTCTTTAGTTTACATTTTTTGTTTGTTTCATTATTACAGCTGGGGCTCCATACACATCTTATGTTTATAGTACTGGTCCAAACCGTTGTGAGGAGGACTCTTGTCAACATTTGTGCTTATCAAATTTGCCACTTGGAGGGCACATAGGGTCCACAAATTGTATATGTGGCAATGCGTGCATTTGTTGTATTTGTTAAATAGTTATGTAATGCGGCCATGTTTGATTTACCTTTTGATGTAAAATTATAACTTTACATCTACATGAAAACGATGATAATTTTATGAACTTGATTCAAGATGCCTAACTGGTTTCTACCCAGTTACTAAAAAACGACTTTTGAGGGTGCAAGATTATCATCCTATGTGAATTACGATCATGTACCTCATGACAAGCCTATTTTGACTTTTACTTAACGGATTTTCATATGTATCTTTACATAATTGATGATCGTCATGCGAGTGATGAAAAAACCTATTTTAACTAGATAGCTAGAATAAGTCGGATATCATATTCACAAGGAGTATGTGGTTAATACTACACGATCTGTTTGATTATAATCTTATATGTATAATTGAGAAGCTTGGCACCACAGGTCTATTTTGTATAACTTATGTTGCTATCAGTACAAGCCATTTGGTTATGATTTCTTCAGTGATAGTGCAGTATGACGTGCTTGCATTCTATTTGTGAATCATGACGGTGCTTCACATGATTTATGCAAGGGGATATAACCTTTCTTCGCTCAATATCACATGTCTTTATCCTTTATTGGTGATGTTTGCATGCCAATTTGTAGGTTTTGTTGAATTTCCCTGGTAATTTTCTATCAATTGATTCTGATTTAGGGTTAATCGAACCCACTTTCTACCAATTGTTGTCGGGTTCCCTTTTAGGACCCTAGGTAGCGGTTGTGTGGTTGTTCGGTCTAAGAGATTGATAGGGAACAATTGAAATCTTCTCAGTCTCTCAAGAAAACGCTGCTAGGTCTCAAAGATTGATAAGGAATATTGGAATCTTCTCAACCTCCCCAAAAAATGTTAAGTATGGAACTCGAGCATGCTTAGGCACTCCAAGCAAGGTATTTACTATTTCGAGCTTGATATCTTATTCTAGTAAGGTTATCTTCTAGAATTATTCTAAGTGTTGGCTTCGAGTAAGCTACACTTCGTCGAGCAAAGCTATTCTTATATCAAGTAAGGTTTGTATCAGTACAAACACTTGATTTATCTAAGCTTAAACTAAGTTCACGAATAACCTGGTGGGTCGAGCAAGGGTATAATAATAAGCGGATCTCAAGTATGCTGGAAGGGAGTTAATGGAAATTACTCTTAAGTGTTACACCGAACATAGTTCAATCTCGAGCAAAGCTGCAGTACCTGAGTATACTTAGCTTGCTCATATAAGTCTAAGATAACGATTGAAGAGATTCTAGTAAGAAATAGATTGCTCGTTGGATCTCCGAGCAAAGTTTGGGTTTCTCATGAAGATTGAAGTATGAGCACACCAAGGGATTAAAAGGTCTGCTCGACAAGGAAAAATTTACTCGAAGACCTGATTCTATACTTGTAATTATTTTGTGATTGTTATGTGATCATTATGATTTCTAGAAGGTTTTTAAGGTGCGTATCAAAGGTATGTTATGTCTCATTAATGAGCAAAGATGACATATACTCCTTTTGAGAGCTGTATGGAATAATACTATGACCTAGCAGCTGCACCTAACATTCCGCACCTAGAAACCCTAAGATCCTCCATTGTAAGCAATTGATAATTAATATAATGGAAATCTTTTGAGTGATCTTGTATGTGCTTGTTATTAATATTATTACTATTTTTATCAACTTTCTAGCCTTCCGCCGACCATAGCTAGAGGTCTTCGAAACCTTAGTGATTCGTGAGTGTTGTCCAATTATTTCTACTTGTTTCATGAAAACTCGATCTTAACAAGTGTTATCAAAGCTTGTGTGAGCTCACTGAAGACAGATTTGTTGCTAGAATGTGATTTTAATTGAAGATCTGTTTGAATTGAAGAAGATGATATAAGCAGGAAACTGTTCCATTTAAGAGTGACGTCATCAGTTATGTTTCTTAAGTTTTGTTCCAAATCTATATTTATGAATGGTTTAAAAGTGTTATATTCCTAGATCTATACTTTCTTGATTATTATTTACTTTAGTTCTTGGTTAAAATCCACTTTGTTGATTTTTTCTGTTTCAGATCTAAAAAACTTTGTCCAGATCTGTATAGTTTTCAGTAAGTTTAATTTGAATTTCTGTTTTTCAAAAATAAAAAATCACATTAACAATTTACTTAGTTTTCAAAAATCTTTCAAAAACCAAGAAAAAAATGGTGACCAGGAGGTGTCTACTAACAAAATTCCCAGACTGTTAGGATAGGAAAACTACATAAAATGCAAGTTTCTTTTTGAAGCAGTAGTTAACTACAACGATCCAGATTTGTGGTTATCGATTAGAGAATGTCCTTATGTTCCTATTGGTACCTCTACCAATCAAACTCTGGATCGACAAATGAAAAAGAGGGATGATAAGGCACTGTCGATGCAGAAGTTGGGTCTATCATCGGAGATTTTAACCAGTGTCCAACATCATACTACTACAAAAGCTATGTATGATACCGTAATTTACATGTTTGAGGGAAACACTAAGTTAAAAGAGATCAAGAAGGATAGATTGAAGCAGCAATTAGACCGATTCAAGGTCAAGGAGGGAGAGAGATTGAAGTCAGTGCTTCATCGTTTTGTTACCATTGTGAATGGATCACAACAACTGACCTTCCAATCACTGACAATGACTTAAACAACAAACTTTTGTCGTCATTGTTGGGTGATTGGTATACAGAAATCAAGTTCATAAAGGAGAAAACAAACTTTCAATCATTGAAGTTTGATGCAGTTATCTCATTCTTGCAGGCAGCTTAGCACGAGATGATTGAAGATCACATGATAAAGGAAGACAAACCAAGATTCCTAGTTGCTAATGCACTGATTGCTCCCATGAGTAACCTGTCAACAAAACAACGGCAACAGGTTTCAATCATTGAGAAACCAACTGATTTCAGCTTTGAATCTCCAAGAGTTTATCCCGTTGCTTCTGCACCTGCTGCTAGTCAATCTAGTCAAGCAAGTTTCAATTTCTAGAGGATTGAAGTTGGAGATGCATCCTCAACTACAAGTGGTCAAGCTCCCTTTGTGCCAAACAACACCACACAAAAAAGTAGTGAATATTAGGCTTTATTTTCAATATTCATTGAGTTTTACATTGCATTTGTACCCAAGAATCTTATCCACACAAATGTTCTATAAGAAGACCTTGAGCGAATAGATGCAGATGACCTTGAAGGTATGGATCTCAAGTGGCAGGCATCTGTGTTAGCACTCATAAGCAAGAGGTTGTATAACCGAGCAAGGAGATCAACTGTCATTGGCCCAAATGACAGAAAAGGTTTTGACAAGTCAAAATCAATATGCTATAATTGTTAGTAGTCGGGCCTTTTTGCAAGGGAGTGCAATATGCCAAGACAGTGCCCAAATCAACTTAATCAGAACCAATTCTAACAAGCTCATAATGAAAATCAAATTCTGCATCACTTCTAATAAAGAAATCAACCTCAGAATTAGAATCCATACCCCCAACAAAGATAAGAACAGAACCAATTTCAACACAACTTCTTTCCCAACAAGAAAATCAGCCATTATTCTTCAACAACAATCCCAAAGAAATCCAAATCAAGATCCTCTAAATCAACATAACAGCCGCATGCAACATGCTGCAAACAACAATCAAAGAAACCAAGAAAATGTGACAGCCACTTATGGATCTCAAGATGGTGAACTTGACTGGAGTAACCTTGACGAAGAAATTCAGAAAGCAAATGTTGCATTCATGGCTTAAACCAAGAATTATGAATAAGCTTCATCCTAAAAGGTATTCTCTAAACACTCTACTTCTGAATTATTGCTTATTATTGATAATCTGAAAAAAGAAGTAGGGTTGTGGCAAACTAAGAGTAACAGAAAGGAAAACATCATAAGTTTGTATGAATCTGGTGAGAGGACATATGAAGCTTAGATTAAAAGTCTTGAGGAAGACTGTGTTAGAGCATAATGTCTATTTCTAGGGTCTTAGATGTATTATATATGATTGTGTAGAGCTAAAATATCAAATGTATAGTTTAAGTTTGATAGTCAACGCAAAAGTCTTCAAAACGCTTATCATATGCGGCGTATATGATATACCCCGTATATCATATACGGACTTGATGAGCTTGTTCATGTTTCCTATAAATAGGGGACTTATGCGTTATTATGCAGACTTTTGGTGATTGTTAGAGTGAGAGAGTAGAGAGAGAAAGTTGCTAAAAAGTCATATCTTGTAATCTTTGAAGTTATCAATGAAGAGTATGCTTAATGTTTACTTGTGTTGTTTAGTCTCAATGGATTCCGCACTTTGAGATACAAGATGTAACATCTAGAGATCGTAATTGTTGAATACATCAGCATGTCATCATCTTACAAGTGGTATCAGAGATAAATGGCTCGTTACTAGCTTAAACATCACAAATTTTCAAGGTTTTTGTTTCTATCTACTAATTCAACCATCAAAAGTCCTTCAATTTTTCACAAGACATTCCTTACCTATCCGTGACAAATCCTTCAAGTTTACACACAAGTCCTACATCATTTGAATCTCCAAATTACCAAAATTCCAAAAAGATGTTTTACGGATATGTCATATCAGCGCATATGTTCTTCACGTATAACATATCCGACGTATAACATATACAGCGTATATGTTATAAGTTGAAAAACATATACGTTGACCACACCTTATACGCTGACTTTCAAACATATCCGTTGAGCAGAAGTTATACGTTGACCTCCACACATATCCGTTGAGCAGAAGTTATACGTTGACCTCCATACATATCCTTTGACCAAGAGCAAAAGTTATACGTTGACCTTCTTTGACCATAATGGAAAACTTTAGTACGTTTGTGTAACAGCCTTCTGCGTTTCCTCAGAACATTAATCTCGAGAATGAAATGGGAACATCAAACAAACCACCTAAGCTTCTCCGTATGGAAGATCATCCGTCTTGGGCTGACAAGTTTGAAACGTACGTACAAGCTTTGAACTATGAGATGTGGACGGCTGTTGAGGAAGAATACATTATTCCAAAGAATGAGAATACAGGTTGTCACAAATTGTTGAAGGTGACAGAAATCAGTTCTTAAGAGAAAAGAAGATGTTGAATTTGTTTCAACAAGCCATTAAAGCTGAAAATTTTCAGTTACTACAACACAATCGCTCGTGCTACTCAATTTGGCAAGCTCTACTAAACAAGGATAGAGGAAATCCTGATATGAGGAAAAGCTAGATGGCACTGCTAAAGAAAGAGTTTGATATCTTTACTCAAGTTAAGGGAGAAACTTTGCGCAGTTGGTTGAGAGATATTTCCACTTGTTGAATGAAATGAAAAGATTAGGCATTGACAAGCCTGATTATGAATACATTGATAAGCTGGCTGACGCACTTCCTGAAGAATGGGACACTTTCATAATGATCCAACAGTCAAATCCTGTTGCATATGCCCGAATAAACCTTGCTAGATTTATTGAAAAGCTTGAGGCACACGAATTAGAGCTTAGGAAAAAATAGAAGATGAAATCAACAGCAGTTTCACAAGATGTTGGTTTGTATTTCAAAGGTTCACAATCTGCTACTTCTTCAAATCCTAAGATTCCCACAGCTTTTTGTGCTAAGTCAACTGGACAAGCTTGTGTATCCAATGTTACTGCTACTCCATTACAGTAGTAGTTATTCTGGAACGATTCCAGGAATGATTTCAGTATCTCAAGCATCTATCACACAAGATCCTGAGATTGTACAGTGCAACATTGCTATAAATCTGAAGAATATAGGAAACTTGACCACTGACACTGTAAAGGAACATATGGAATTCCTTGGATCAGTTTTAGAATCATACGAGTGTCTGGTTGCAGGTCGTATTGGAAATTATAATATGACAAAAGAAGACTATGACCAGATTGATCCAGAAGAAATGTAAATGATTGACATACGGTGGTGCATGGCAAGTGTGATCAGAAGGGCTCAAAGGTTCAAGGAAATAACCGGAAGAAATGTGCTAAATGGATCAACATCAAAGTTGTGTTTTGATAAATCTAAAGTGAGATGCTTTAGGTGTAAAGAAAAGGGACACTTCAAGAGAGAGTGTACAAGCAGAAATGTGGATGATAATACTGCAAATCCTTTTGGTAGGGATTACTACAAACAAGCAATTTATCATCGACCTGAGGCAGAATCATCAAAAGCAAGAAACCTACAGAAACATCAACTTCACAACAAAAGGCTGCTACAGCTCAGATAGACGAGGGTTTCAATTGGAACTTGGTGTTTCAAGCAAATGTAGCAGAAATGGTGGATGAGAAGGGTGTTGATAATGTTGAGACTGTGATTAAAGTGGTTGAGGACAATGTGAAGGATTGTGTTGAAAAGGAACAGGATATGGATAAGAATGAGGAATGTGATAAAGGTTGATCAAGTGGATGATAAGAAAACTTTAGAGGATTCTGGATCAGACGACAAACTTCCACGAACATATGATAAAGTTCATGAGGTCCTTTTGACTATTTGATTTCATTATTTCCACCTGATATGATAGAAAGTTTTGCCGGTTGGTTTAACAGTGAAGAAGTACCTCATGGAAAGATTGACTTTGGAGTTGAAGAAGATAAGGTGATTTCAGAAGTCAAAAGATCAGAAGACAAGGAGGAATCAGTTGAGTTAAAAGAGGAGTTTGTTGAAGGTTTGGTTACAGATGAAGATTCTGAAACTTCAAGTGAAGAATGTTCTTCGACAGAACAGGCACTCATGGCACATCAGGTAACTCTAAACTCAAATGTATGTGAAAAGTGCGAATTACCATGTAATGAGTGTGATTTCAAAGCTCTTGAAATTAAAGAGTTGGAAAAAATTATGATCAAGCTTTATTTGATCTTAATAAGGTTAATGAGGCTTATATGAAATTGCAAAAATGTGAAAAGAATTTGTGGGCAAGTATTCAAAAAAATTAAAAGACAATTTCAATGTTAAAACATACCGTGGAAGATAAACAAATTGCCATTAACAGACATATTGATGAGAATGCAGCTCTCAAATTTGAGTTGCAAACACTCAAGATTGAGACAAAAAGAGTAAACTTGAAATTGGTGTGAGTTATGCTGCTTCATCTTATGTTCTTGATCACATTATGCCTGGAACCAAAATCAAGGATGATGTGAACAAGAATACAACATCATGTGGTGATTATCATGCCGTGCCTCCACCAATGTGGAATGCTTATATTCCAAACAAACCTAAGGGTTTGAAAAAGACACTGAATATGGAAATTAAAACTCCATTGCATGATAACAATGTGTCTGATAATGATGAGTCTGTTGACATTGAAAAAATGGAGAATCATAGTTTTGAGTGTGATATGTCAACTAGAATCAAAGTTGTAAAATCAGTTTTAACTAAAGAAAAGGGTGTGAAAAGGAAAATCATGTTGATTTGAAGAGATTTGCTAAAACCAATTTTTATTCAAAGGAATCTCATCGGGTCAAACCAATTAATAAAATTGTGTTTGTGCATGGTAAGACCTCAGAATCTAAAAAAGAAGCAATTTTTAGAAATCAATCTAACCGGGTGTTTTATCAACAAAAGGAAGAGCGTGAACAATCTGAAATGACATCTCAGGTTAACAAGTTTGTTGACCGGAGACGTTGTTTTTGTTGTAATGAAATTGGGCATGTTTTCTATGCTTGTCCCAATCAATTTAAGAATGATCATGCTCCATCTCAGAAGTCTATCACCAAGAAACCTGGTCTAGGTTATGTGTGTAAAAATAAACCGGTGATTGTTTCTGAAAATGTGCAAATTCTGAAACGTGATGAGTTTGTTAACACTGATGATGAAAAGAGTGTTAAAATTGATGTTTCAATGTCAAAGGTTTCAAAAATAACTCAAACATCTTTTTACAACAAGAAGCAAGCTATAGGTCAAAAGTAGGTGGCTAAAACTATTGTTAAACCGCCAGAGGTTGTTGAGAAAGTAAAAACTGAATCTGATTCACAAGTCACCAGTGAGGATTTGTTGTCTTGTGAATCAGATATTGATGATATTAAGTCATTGTATAAAAACTTCAAACAACCCAAGACCAAGAAGGTTTGGGTTTCCTTGTTTCACTAAACTGTTTACTGTATGTGTAGGGGCTTCCAAGATCTCACGATTCTCGTTGGATAATGGATAGTGGAGCCTCTAGGCACATGACGGGTACTCTTCATTTTCTCAAAGATGTCAAATCTATTCATGGAGGGTATGTTGGTTTTGCAGGAAACCAAGGAGGTCAAATTGTTGGGGAAGGTACATTGACGAATGGAAAAGTCATTTTTGAAAAGGTCAACTACATTTCAGAGCTGGAGAACAATTTGCTGAGTATATCACAAATTTGTGATAAATCTTTCTCTACACATTTCAATTATCAAGAGTGTTTAATTTTGAAACTGAGTTTCAAAATACCTGAATAATGGATTCTTATGCGTGCTCCTCGTGAGAATGATCTTATGCCATGAATATGAGTAACGCATCAACATCTTCGGGATCTGCTCAATGCTTTATATCTAGGGCATCAGAACGAGAGTCAGTTTTATGGCATAGAAGAATGAGACATATAAGCGTGAGTAAGATGAATCATCTGATTCATAAAAACTTGGTTGAAGGAGTGAATGTGAGAAATTTTCAGTTGAATGAAGAATGTTTGTACTGTAAGAAGGGAAAATAGACCAAGAAGTCACATCCGAAGAAACTCATTAACTCCATCAACTTACCTTTCGAACGTCTACATATGGATCTCTTTGGTCCAGTAAATGTCAAAAGTATCACAGGAGAACTTTATTGCCTGGTGGTTACTGATGATTATTCGAGATTTTCGTGGGTAATGTTTTTGGAATCAAAGGATGAAACGTATGATTCCCTCATGATTTTATTCAAGAAATTGGAGATGTTGTATAATCTACCAATCCGTCGAATAAGAAGTGACAATGGGACGGAGTTCAAGAACAACAAAATGCTTGAGTACTGTAATGACCGGGGAATTCTTCATGAATTCAGTGCACCGTACACTCCGCAACAAAATGGGGTTGCTGAACGAAAGAATCGGACTTTGATTTAAACAGCTCGTACTAGGCTTTCAGATTCAAAATTACCTTTTAATTTTTGGGCAGAAGTAGTAGCTGCAGCTTGTTATACACTTAACCGGGTGCTTACAATCAAGAAATTTGGCAAGACGTGTTTCGAGCTACTTAATCGTCGAAAACCTAATTTGAAATGGCTTGAACCATTTGGATCAACATGCATTGTTCTTGAGGCAAGTGGGAAGTTTGGTCCCAAAGCTGTTGAAGGATTCTTTGTGGGATATTCTAGTCCACTGAGACATGTATTCATTCTTAGCATCCACAAAATTGTTCAAGTCCAAAATGTTTATTGTTAAAGATATACTCCTACTGTTCAACGACCAGGGAATTCTAGGCTGTTTGATTATGAAAGCCTATGGGAGAGCTTTAAACTTCCTGAGGAAATTCTTTCAGATGAAACTTTGACGGTGTTATATAATCAACAGTTATCAGAAGATTGTGTACCAACACCTGAAGTCCCTATGTCTGTTCCTTAAGATGTACCAGACATATTCAATCTAATGACATGCCAGAGATTACTCCTGTTTTTGATGATGATAGTGAATATAATGTGGAGATTATCGAAGCCATTTCACCATCGATTTCTGCTGAAGAGAATGTGAATAATCTTTAATCTGAAGTGTCAATTCCTACAGAAGTTGTGCCAAGAACTTTATCCTATCATCCTGAGCATAACATCATAGGAGATTTGAACACTGGATTTTAAACAAGACGTCAAATCGATCAAAATCTCCAGTGTTTCTACTCAAAGGTATCTCATTTACTAAATCAATTCTCATTCAAGTGTTTTATTTTGCAGATCAAACCTAAAACATACAAGGAAGCCTTGACCGAGGAAAGCTGGGTCAATGCTATGCAAGAGGAACTATTGCAATTTAAGAAGCTCGGGGTCTGGAAATTGGTTGATTTGCCTGAGGATAAGAAGCAGATTAACACCAAATGGGTGTTTAAGTGTAAACGAGATGAGAATGGAATCATTGTCAGAAACAAAGCAAGACTTGTCGTATTGGGTTTTAACCAGAGGGAAGGTATCGACTACAACGAAGTATATGCACAAGTCGCAAGGCTAGAGGCAATTCAGATTTTTCTAGCCTTTGCTTCTTGGAAAGGTTTCAAAGTTTATCAGTTAGATGTTAAGTCTGCATTTCTTAATGGAAAAATCAGTGAAGAAGTCTATGTGGGACAACCACCGGGGTTTGTTGATCCGATCCACAAAGACAAAGTGTATCTACTTGATAAAGCCCTTTACGGTCTCCATTAGGCCCCGAGAGCCTGGTATGAGATGTTGTCCCAACATCTTTTGGACAACGGGTTTATCAGAATAACCGTCGATTGCACACTCTTCACCAAATGTGTTGATGGACATCTACTGATCGTGCATATATATGTCGATGATATCATCTTTGGGTCGACAATCGATGCTCTGTGCAAGCATTTTGAAGAAGTAACGAAGAAGAAATTAGAAATGAGTGCAATGGGAGAGATGAAATTTTTTCTTGGACTTCAAGTAGAACAGTTGTCAGATGGTATCTTCATCCATCAGACCAATTATGTCAATGACGTATTGGCAAAGTTCAACATGACTGATGCATCGGCTATCAGTACTTCTCTACCATTGAATCATGGTATCGGTCCTGATCCCAACGGGGAGAAGGTTGACCAAACTTTATACCGATCCATGAGAGGGCCAAAGATCCCTTATGTATCCAAGGTTTTTACAAATTTTGATAAACAGAGATCTGCTTGATCTTCAAAGAACGGGTGAAGTTTTGAGGTTGTAGGATCCCAACATTTGCAAAAGAATGAAAGATGCTTAGAGCAAATTTGTTGATAATGATGAATGGGATGTGCTTCCATGGTTTCTTGTACCAGCACCAGGTGCTATTAATGTGCCTAGAACCCCAGGGAATAGTGATACTGAAGAAGATGATGATGGAGATGATAATGGTGCAGATGATGATGATCAAAGTGATGATGGGGACAATGGTCCAGAAGGTGGACATGGCATGGTTGTTGATAATAATGATGATGCACAGGAGGTTGTTGAGGGAAATGTGCCTTTGATTGAACAATTTGCACATGTGGCAGTTAATGAAGAGGTAGAGGTAAATGAGGAGACAGATGAACAGGTTGTGGGTCTAGTCAACTAAGCTACAGAGACATTGGATGAAGATGTATTTATAGCTCATGTTGTATCAGATGTTGTTGAAACAGTCAACAGAATAACTCCACCAGACTCACCACCACCTGAAGTTTACCATGATGACACGGATTCTATTGAGTTAGATGATGTAAATGACGATATTCCTTCCTCACTAGCCACAACTGAACCTGCTCTATCTGATATTGAACCAACTGATAACATTCCTGTCCCTACACCACCTACATCTCCACTACAAGATCCACTTCATTCCTCACCACCTTAACCATCCCAACCCATTCAAGATACACACATTCAAAAACCACCATCTTCCCCAGAACAAGATCAACCTGCTACTGACACTACCCCACCAACTCAATCAATCCCATCTTCTGAACCATATAAAGTCCCATCTCCAGATACTGCTGAATTTGAACCATTCTCTGAACCCGCCCCAAAGCTGACTCAAGAAACCCCACCTTCAAGCCCAAATCTATATGATATTGTCTGTGAAAATGCTAAACTTGAGTTTGAAAACATCAAGTTGAGGAAACAGAATGCCATTTTAGCTACAAGGAACTCGGAATTGGAGGCTGCGCTGATTGAAGCTCTAATGAAAATTCTAACCCTAGAGGGGCATTCTGAGGTTGAGAAGACCTCAGATGTACCAAAATAGGGGGAGAAACTTGAAGGTGCAGAAAGTCTAAAGGTGATCGGAGAACTCTATGAAAGCTCTGATGAGGAAGTTGTGGAAGGTGGATCATCAGATGCACTGAAGTTAATAAATGAAGAGTATGTAGATGATAAATCTGGTGATGAGGGGGAGAATAAAGAAGAAGAGGAAACTGAAGAAGAAATAATGAAAAGAAAAGAAAAGGGAAAGGGGATTGCATTTATTGACGATGATTTACATCCCCTGCCCCAACATAAAGTTCAATCTGATGATATATTGCACAAGGAAAACATGATTGATCCTGATGTTGCAGAAGCTGAATCTGTAAAGATTGCCATGAGACTAATAAATGAAGATTTGGAGTCTTTGGAGAGAGAAGAGGAGGAAGAAATACCTCAAGAAGTGCTTGAAGCACTAATAAACATGAAGGAGAAAGAAAAGGAGGATGAGAGGAGGTTGAAAGAGGCAGATGAGGCGATAAAGGCTACACTTGATGCTTTAAGAGAAAGTATGAATGTTAATGAACAAGAACAGGACACAAATGAAGAACCAGTGACAACTGAACATGAAGAGCCTATAGTGATTGAACCCGAACTACCTGAGACTGAAACTGTCAACACTGAAATGGAAACAGATAAAGAACAAGAGACTAGTTTGGGATTAAGAGAAGAACATAAGAAGGATGAAGCACCGGGATGCCATGGAACATTTATGTCAAATTCATTGCTCAATTAGTCATGCTCAAAACTAATTTTGACATTCTCCTACATCCTGATGAGTTCAGACCGGAAACTGTAGTTGCAGCAAGGAGAGCTCATGAAGAACAAAGACAAGAACAATGGAAGAAAAGCCAACTCCTGCTGACAGACACATCTGAACCAATTATAGATGAGGTTTGTGATGAAGATGACCATGAGTCAGAAGAATCAAAGACATCTGAAACGGCTGATGAAAAATCATACTTGAAGGGCCAGAAGTTGAAGTAACTCAATCAAATACTCCCACTCAATCTCAATCATCTTTGAAATGAAAGGATACAACTAAAATTGAAACACCAAAATCCAAAAGACAAAAATCCGTAAAAGTAATGGTGTATAAAAGAAGGTTGGACAAACTGGAAGAAAGGAGGAGGGCTTAATCTGAAAGAAATGAAGAACCAATGATTGAGGCTCTCCACAATCTTGAAGAAACAATTGACTTGTAAGATGAGAAAGATGATGATGAGGGGTCAAAGGATGTTGAAATAGAGAATGAAGACAGAGACTATCTGATCAGTTTGGACTATGACTTAAGGCACCTTCAAAGACTATCAAAAAAAGACATAGCCAAAGAAGCTGATGGGTGGAGAATGAGAAAGTCAAAAAGGGAATCTCTGATTAAAGCCGGGTCACAAGTCTGAATTCCTTAACTTGCAATCTTTTGAGATAATAGATAGACTATACAGGAATGCTCTTGTAGATGACATCTCAGACTATGTGAAGAAGGTATCAAAAGGGAAAGTAGAGAGTGAAAGGTGTTAAAAGAATCGGACAGTAGTAAAAAGAGCATTGAAAAGAAAGCTAGTGATGAAGCAAACTATGAAGCATTAAAAGCAAAACACAATGATTCAAGTTTCTTCAACTATACGACGACAACTATAATTTCTTGATAAATCTCTCTCCTGAAGAACTGAAAAGAAAAATTCAACTTGTAAAAGCCTCTCACAAAGATTAGAAGAGTCGAGAAAAATATGAGAGAGAACATGAGTTGAAGATGAGATTGTAAAGGGAAAGAGATGATGCTAAAAGAAAAGAAGAAGAATTGAAAAGATGGTTTGAAGACCCTCAGAGGGTAGATATGTTAAAGAAGTTTGTCATGGAGAAAGGTATGACGGAAGAACAGTTTCAAAACATGCCTCATGAGCAATTAATGGAAATATACAATAGAGAGCAGAAACTGTATCTTGAGACTCAAAGAAAATTTCAGGAAGAGAAGAAGAAAGCCGAAGAAGAAGTACGATAAGAAATGATGAGTGCTCTACATAAAAAGGGATCAAAAAATGTCAAGGCTAGTCATTCAAACTGATGAGACGATCAAGAGATGGTATGTAGAGGAAGGGCTGGATAAAGTAAAGAAACTCAACAAGGAAGCACCAGCTGTGCACCATTAAGATCTGAGAGTGTGAGGCACGAGCAACCAAGAAATTTGAATCTGCCCACACATCTCTTCTTTGATAAAAGGTCAGATGTGTGGGCAGACTAGTTAAACGAAAACATGCTCGTTTAACTACCCGATATAGATTTAAACGCGAAAGATAGTTACAAACCAAGCATTGTATCATCCGTTAAGCCGAAAAAGACTTACCAAATACTTAATTGAAATGTTTTAAGCGATCCGTGAAAATATTTTTGATTTTTACAAATGTATAGTATGTTTTTATAAATTTACACAAAAATAGCCGAAAAACACTTGTTTTCGCACTGTTTGTCGTACCCGATATATTTTTCGTACCAAAAACCGAACCCGAAATAAATTTGGACTTGAAATTTCACGTTCGGGCACGTAAATCAAGAAAAGTGGGCCAAATGGGCCCAAAAGGGGACCCAACGAGCCCAGCCAGCCAAAGAAGACTTTTCCCCCCTTGGTTTTCCTTTAAATATTAAACAAGTTTAAGATATTTTGTGAAATCATTTTCATGAGAATTCTGGACACAAGCAGCTCTCCATCAAAAACCAGCAAGAAACTAGGTAAAAATGTCATAAATAATCGATTTTCGGCTCGTTTAAACTCGATTAATACCATATAAACATAGCTTGATTGCCATAAATCATTCCTAACCATGTAAAAACCCTAAAAATTGTCCATAAACATGTTTTGATCATAAACATGGTGAGGAACCTGGTTTAATAGTTTTTTTTGGCCATAAACACGGATTAAAGGGTTGAAACGACGTTTTTACGGTTCAAAAGTTCGTTTTTGTGTACTAGCCGAAACCCTATATTAAAGGGCTGTTCTATTGATGAAACTTGCTTGGTTTGTGATATAGGACCTGTATCTAGCCTACAAAGGAGCACAAGGGCTTGAAAAGTTGATTAGAAAGGCGGAAACGAACCAAAACCGCTAAGGTAATGCCGAAACACTCGCTTACGGGCTGTTTAGGTTAAGGTTGTTTTGTGCATATTATTAGGCCTTGAAATTTTTCAAGGACATCAGGGACCATGTCATTGAGTCCCTTTTCAAATTTGGTAATTTTTCGACTATACGAGAATATTTAGCGAATTTATTACCGAATTGGAACGTTTATTTGGGAAAAATAGCTAAAATACTTCAAAAATTATGAAATTTTTTTGGGAACTCATATTTGATGTATTTTGATCACATATGAATTTTGGGATCATTTGGAGAAGTCTATAGGTGTTTTGTGTGTATGTGTTCGAGTGAATTTTTATAGCCGAATTTGGCCCAAAAAGAATATTGCACAAGCTTTTTACATTCTAGAATTGATACAGATTGTTTTGGGACATGATTTGAGTATTCAAGAATTTTAGTGGAATTTTTGGAAATTGTTTGGGATAAACGTACAATTTTCAGGCAAAATATAGCTGATAAAATGAATTTTTATAAATTAATAAATCAGTAAATAATTCCAGAAATATTTTTATAAAAATCTACATGTTTTAATTGATAAGTGGCTAAATTTTCATAATTTAATGATTAACGGTTAATTAATTAGTTTGAAGATTAAACAAATTCAGTTTTTATAAAAACCGGCAAGTTCGCGACTAATGAACTTGGGGAAATACTGTGACACCCGGTAAATTCCCAACCCCTTAAACTAAGTAATCAACCTAATAATTAGGTGATTGTAAATATTATGCGCGCCATGTTAGTCAGCGCGTGCATTTGTTATGTGCGCCCTGCGCGAGCGCGCTATGTTAAGAATCAGCGCGGGCACATTATGTGCGCCCGGCGCGAGCATATGTTAGAATCAGCGCGGGCATTTATGTTTGCCCTGCGCAAGCGCGCCATGTTAGTCAGCGCGTGCATGTGTTATGTGCGCCCTGCGCGAGCGCACCGTGTTAAGAACCAGCGTGAGCATATGTTATATGCGCCATGCGTGAACGTTTTGGCCTTATGTTTTCATGTAACTTAAACGTTATGTTGTCTATGGGTTGACCATCCCGCATGATGCTAAGGCGGGTGCATCCTACATCGTTTATGCGCGTGCGGAAGGGAACTAACCTACCCGCATGGCGGGAACGTTGAGAGCTAGTTTGTCTGAAGCTCCAGGATGGAATTGACTTCAACATGACTGATCACTATGTTGAAATACCAAAACCACCTGGAGAATCTACAAATGAAACTCAAATGTCCCTAACTGCGAGAAGGTTACGCACCTACCCGCAGCAAAGAAATGTTCTACACGCAGGAAGCTATGCGCACCAAGTTATACGCGCAGAACACTTAGTCAAAATGATCAGATTTAAGGAATTTATCCCCGCCCAAAAGAGGGCGGTTGCGTGTTTCAGAAAACTTCTACTTTTTACTGTACACTGTCTAAAGCACTGAAAAAGCAAACTGTAAAAGTCAACTGCCAGCCACCCACTCTCACCAACCACAGCCCTGCATGTCCTGTCCATATCAAATCAGAATCTTTAATCTACTTTTCTACTCTTTTTAATAAATAATAATAATTTCCATACTTTATCATCATTTCAAAAGATTACAATTCCCTAAAGCAAGGGATTATGTTCCCTTGAGTTTGCCTATAAATTTGTAGCCTAAATTATCACCCAAAACACACTTCAAAGAACTACAAACTTGCACTAATCTTTTCCCAAGCATCCGTTGTTTCCAGCTCCGATCCTGTTACTAGGTAAGCCGAGATTATAACCTTGAGATCTACTTTCCAACCCTTATATCTTGATCTTAATATATATATTTGTTATTTAATCGTATTCTAGACCTTCGATTCCGAGGCCAACACCAAGAAAACCCGAATCTCGATTAATCCCTTAACAAGAACCACAGGTGAGTCTCACAGCCCCATTTTCACTGTTTTCACTATTTTAAACTGTTTTCGGGGCGAGGGACACGTACTTAAATAATGTTTTATCATGGTATACTTACAAGCTAAGCAAACGATTACGTGTTTAAGTTATGTTTCATGATGAGCAATGCGAACAGTTATCTATGGTTTTTCGATGATAGTGCACCAGATTCGAGTAAGTGATCACTTTACCATTGGAACTCTAAGGGTAGGGACTGCTGGTTTGATCCGCCCACTCGTAGGGGTCGCACCTCTTACACAGACGAGTGCCTAGTATGGTCATGGGGCAGTACTATGGGTTTGAGCCCGCTCGTAGAGGTCGCTCCTCTTACGCAGACGAGCGCCTTGTTTTCCGGCACAACGTCCGCGCGTAACCCGCGGGACGGTATTACAGCACATACTCGCTCGTAGTGGCAGCGCCACTTACACAGACGAGCACAGTTTTCCAGAAGTGTCCGCGCGTAACCCGCGGGACGGTATTACGTTATTTTAGCTCGTAGTGGCAGCGCCACTTACACAGACGAGCATAGTTCCCAGAAATGTTCGCGCGTAACCCGCGGAACGATTTTATCAGAATATGTTGATAAAGCTATGTTTTACCAAGCATGTGTTTTAATGATGCTAACAGAATTATGTTTCAGAATGATTATGATGCAATACGATTTATCAAGTTACTAAAACTTGTGAACTCACTCAGTTTATACTGATTCCAATGTTTTTACGTGTCTTTCAGGAGATAACTAGGTAGCGCATGGAGTCACACTTAGAGCACCACACGCTGAACATCTAAAACAAGCTTTTTGGAAGATTTTGGTTTTATCCCCTCGATGCGCACGGTTATCCGCCGCGCAAGGGGATATGGCGAGGAAATCTTCAGTTTTATACTTGGATGTTTTTTTTTTTTTTGTGTAATCTTTGAACAATGTAATGTGTTTGTACTAAACTTCTCATGCGCAATAAAAATCTTTGAATGTTTTGCAATGGCCCGTGCTTAATTATCAATCCCCACTCGTGCGCGCCCGGCTGTTTCCGCCGCTCAGGGCCGGGTGTGACAGATTGGTATGAGAGCACTGGTTATAGCGAACTAGGAAAAGAAGTTTTTAACCTAGACTATAACCTTTGGGGAATCGCATGAAATATTTTTCAAAGAATATTTTCAAAAGAAAAATCACACACGCACTTAGGAACACGGGTCACAGTGTCTAGAGATAAGAACATTATGTACTCTGAGTACATGCGCTAAGTTTGTTACATTTTCTTTTTATGAAAAGAATGCCTCCAACCAGAGCCAAGGGAATTACCATGACACCCGAGGAGCTCGCAGAAATAATCGCGCAGACGATTGCAACGCATGAGGCCAGCAAGGCCGAATCTAGTCAGGGTCGCCAAGAGAACGAGACCCCAGAACCCGAATCAGGAGCCTTGGACAAAGGTTGCTCCTATAAAACATTCATGGCCTGTAGGCCTTGGCCGTTCAAAGGCACCGAAGGAGCCATTGGGCTCTACAATTGGATTGACAAGATGGAGACAGTTCTCTCCATCAGCGGATGTAGTGAAAACCAGAAGGTCCTTTACGCGACCTGCATGTTCCAAGAAGCAGCTTCGTCTTGGTGGAAGCTCCAAGTAAAGACTTTGGGGCGAGAAGTTGCTCTTCACAAGACCTGGGAAGAATTGAAAGAAATGTTGATGAGAAAGTTCTGCTCTCGCGCAGAAATTCAGAGCTTGCAACAAGAATTCTGGAACCACACCATGGTAGGAACGGATATCGATGCCTACACCAATCGTTTCAACGAGCTTTGCCAGCTGGTGCCAGACATGGCAAACACAGAAGAAAAGAAAATCGAGAGGTACATCTTTGGGTTACCTCCTGTCGTTAGAGTTCCGCTCAACGCCGCCGCACCTCCGACCTTTGACGAGGCGGTTGCGCGAGCCATCACCCTTACAAGGGATACGGTTCGTGCGGGTATGTTGACTGCTCGCTTGAACGAGCAGCGAACCTCTGACTCCAAGAGGAAATGGAACTCCCACCGAGGATCAGACTTCAAGCAGCCACCGCCCAAGAAGCAGGAAAGCACAAGGGTTTACGCGATTCAAGCCGCGGAACCATCAAGGAAAGGATACAGCGGGCCTTACCCATGGTGCAACAAATGCAAGTATCACCACGAAGGCGAATGCGCGAACGTCACGTGCGCCAAATGTGGCAGACCAGGACACAAGACGGTGAATTGCCGTGCTAAAGAAGCTGGAGCCAATGACAACTGCTACGCATGCGGGAAGCCTGGACACTTCAGTCGGGATTGCCCACAGAAAGGAAACCAAGCTCGCGGGAGAGCTTTTGTGATCGGCGCGGGTGAGGCAAAGGAAGAGCCGAATGTGGTAACCGGTACGTTTTTGCTTAACGGTCATTATGCATCTGTCTTATTTGATACTGGCGCTGACCTAAGTTTTATATCCCATGAGTTTAAAAACTCCCTGGGCTTAGCGACCAGTAGGCTAGACAAACCTTATACTATAGAACTAGCCAATGGTAGGCAGTTATGCGCGAATGAAAGGACTGAACAATGTGTATTAGTCATGGGAGGTCATGAGTTCAATATTAACTTGTTACCAATAGATTTGGGAAGTTTCGATATTGTGGTAGGTATGGATTGGTTGGTCGAGAATCTCGCGGAGATTGTTTGTCATGAGAAGCAGGTTCGGATTCCACTGTTGAACGGAGAAACTTTGATGATTCAAGGGGAAAGAAGGGGAGTTGCGACGAAACTGATTTCATGCCTAAAGGCGCGTAAGTGCCTAAGGAAAGGGTGCTACGCCTTCCTGGCGCATGTAGTAGAGAAAGGAGATGAGCGAAGAATTGAAGACTTACCAGTAGTACGCGAATTTCCAGAAGTTTTTCCTGAAGAATTGCCCGGGTTACCGCCGCCGCGACAAGTCGAGTTTCGTATTGATTTGGTCCCAGGAGCTGCGCCAGTAGCTCGAGCGCCTTATCGCTTAGCTCCATCTGAGATGCAAGAGCTATCCAATCAGTTACAGGAACTATTGGATAAGGGTTTCATACGCCCAAGCTTTTCACCTTGGGGAGCTCCAGTACTGTTTGTAAAGAAGAAGGATGGTTCGTTCCGGATGTGTATTGACTACAGGGAGCTGAACAAGCTGACAGTCAAAAATCGGTACCCCTTACCGAGGATTGACGACTTATTTGACCAGCTGCAGGGATCCGGTTATTATTCGAAGATAGATCTACGGTCAGGATACCACCAACTTAGGGTCCATGAGGAAGATGCGCCAAAGACAGCCTTCCGAACCAGATATGGCCATTATGAGTTCTTAGTAATGCCTTTCGGGCTAACTAATGCGCCAGCTATATTCATGGATCTGATGAACCGTGTGTGCAAACCATACTTGGACAAGTTTGTGATTGTGTTTATAGATGATATTTTGATTTACTCTCGAACCAAGGCCGAGCATGAGCAACACCTGAGAATGATTTTGGAATTGTTAAGGAAAGAAAAGTTGTATGCAAAGTTTTCCAAGTGCGAGTTCTGGCTTAGAGAAGTTCACTTTCTCGGTCACGTTGTAAACGAGAAAGGAATACACGTCGATCCTTCTAAGGTTAAAGCCATCGAAAACTGGGAAGCGCCAAAAACCCCAACTGAGGTGAGGCAATTCCTTGGGCTAGCTGGCTACTATCGACGCTTCATTGAGAACTTCTCCAAGATAGCTCTACCTCTGACCGCGCTAACTCAGAAAGACAAGGCGTTTATTTGGGGCAAGAATCAGGAAGCGGCATTTCAAATGTTGAAACAGAAGTTATGTAGTGCGCCAATCTTATCCCTGCCCGAGGGGACAGATGACATCGTTGTTTACTGCGACGCTTCACACCAGGGACTCGGATGTGTCCTTATGCAGCGAGACAAAGTTATAGCGTATGCCTCGCGCCAACTTAAGACCAATGAGAAGAACTACACAACGCATGATTTAGAACTTGGAGCTGTTATCTTCGCGCTAAAGATTTGGCGCCATTACCTCTACGGTACGAAATGTGTAATCTTTACGGATCATAAGAGCCTCCAACATATATTCGATCAGAAGGAATTAAACATGAGGCAACGAAGATGGGTTGAATTGTTGAATGATTATGATTGCGAGATCAAGTATCATCCGGGGGAAAGCGAATGTGGTAGCAGACGCGCTAAGCAGAAAGGAGCGAATAAAAACGCGAGTCAAGGCTCTAAGGTTGACCATTCACGCAGAGCTCTCTACGCGCATCCGAGACGCTCAGCAAGAAGCCTTGAAACCAGAGTTTGTTAAAAACGAATGCCTTGGGGGTATGGTTAAAAGTTTGGAACTGAAAGAGAACGGCAATCTATGTTTCGCTAACCGCATATGGGTCCCTCTCAAGGGAGGATTGCGCGAGCAAATTTTAAACGAAGCTCACAAGACGCGATATTCCGTACATCCTGGCGCAGACAAGATGTACCAAGATGTTAAAACGCTGTATTGGTGGCCCAATCTTAAAGGCGCCATCGCGACGTATGTCAGTAAGTGCCTGACGTGTTCGAAGGTAAAGGCTGAATACCAGAAACCATCGGGGTTGCTTCAGCAGCCAGAAATTCCCATGTGGAAGTGGGAACAAATCTCTATGGACTTCATCACCAAACTACCAAGGACACCTGGGGGTTATGACACGATATGGGTTATTGTAGATCGGCTAACTAAGTCAGCGCACTTCCTGCCGATTAAAGAAACTGATAAAATGGAAAGGTTAGCCCGACTATATATTCGAGAAGTAGTTTCAAAACATGGAGTCCCAGTGTCCATCATTTCTGATAGAGATAGTCGGTTCACCTCAAGGTTTTGGAGATCATTACAAGAGGGGTTAGGTACTCGACTGGACATGAGTACGGCTTATCACCCCCAAACGGATGGACAAAGCGAACGAACGATCCAGACATTGGAAGATATGCTGCGCGCGTGCGCGATCGATTTTGGAGGTAGTTGGGATAACCACCTCCCGTTGGTTGAATTTTCTTACAATAACAGTTATCACACAAGCATTAAGGCTGCGCCGTTCGAAGCTTTATATGGGCGCAAGTGTAGATCCCCACTGTGTTGGGCTGAAGTGGGCGACAAGCAAATGACTGGTCCAGAAGTGATCCAAGAAACAACAGACAAGATTTTTCAGATAAGGGATCGCCTTAAGGCAGCACGCGACAGACAGAAAAGTTATGCTGATATGAGAAGGAAACCGTTGGAGTTTCAAGTAGGGGATAAAGTACTTTTGAAAGTCTCTCCATGGAAGGGAGTCCCCCGTTTCGGTAAGCGAGGAAAGCTAAATCCGCGCTACATTGGACCATTTGAGATCCTGGAGAGGATCGGTCCAGTTGCTTATAAACTCCGTCTACCCGCCGAACTCAGTGGAGTTCATGATACGTTTCATGTATCCAACCTCAAGAAATGTTTATCTGACGAAACGTTGATTTTACCGGTGGAAGAAATTCATATTGACAAACAGCTGCACTTCGTAGAAGAGCCTATAGCAGTAACCGATTGGAAAGAACAAAGGTTGCGCAGAAGCAGAATCAAGTTGGTAAAAGTTCATTGGAACTCAAAGCGTGGGCCTGAATTCACTTGGGAGAGAGAAGATCAGATGCGCATAAAATACCCACACCTCTTTCAGAACATGGCTTCTGCCAGCAACGTCTCCTAAATTTCGGGACGAAATTCGTTTAACGAGGGGAGAATGTGACACCCGGTAAATTCCCAACCCCTTAAACTAAGTAATCAACCTAATAATTAGGTGATTGTAAATATTATGCGCGCCATGTTAGTCAGCGCGTGCATTTGTTATGTGCGCCCTGCGCGAGCGCGCTATGTTAAGAATCAGCGCGGGCACATTATGTGCGCCCGGCGCGAGCATATGTTAGAATCAGCGCGGGCATTTATGTTTGCCCTGCGCAAGCGCGCCATGTTAGTCAGCGCGTGCATGTGTTATGTGCGCCCTGCGCGAGCGCACCGTGTTAAGAACCAGCGTGAGCATATGTTATATGCGCCATGCGTGAACGTTTTGGCCTTATGTTTTCATGTAACTTAAACGTTATGTTGTCTATGGGTTGACCATCCCGCATGATGCTAAGGCGGGTGCATCCTACATCGTTTATGCGCGTGCGGAAGGGAACTAACCTACCCGCATGGCGGGAACGTTGAGAGCTAGTTTGTCTGAAGCTCCAGGATGGAATTGACTTCAACATGACTGATCACTATGTTGAAATACCAAAACCACCTGGAGAATCTACAAATGAAACTCAAATGTCCCTAACTGCGAGAAGGTTACGCACCTACCCGCAGCAAAGAAATGTTCTACACGCAGGAAGCTATGCGCACCAAGTTATACGCGCAGAACACTTAGTCAAAATGATCAGATTTAAGGAATTTATCCCCGCCCAAAAGAGGGCGGTTGCGTGTTTCAGAAAACTTCTACTTTTTACTGTACACTGTCTAAAGCACTGAAAAAGCAAACTGTAAAAGTCAACTGCCAGCCACCCACTCTCACCAACCACAGCCCTGCATGTCCTGTCCATATCAAATCAGAATCTTTAATCTACTTTTCTACTCTTTTTAATAAATAATAATAATTTCCATACTTTATCATCATTTCAAAAGATTACAATTCCCTAAAGCAAGGGATTATGTTCCCTTGAGTTTGCCTATAAATTTGTAGCCTAAATTATCACCCAAAACACACTTCAAAGAACTACAAACTTGCACTAATCTTTTCCCAAGCATCCGTTGTTTCCAGCTCCGATCCTGTTACTAGGTAAGCCGAGATTATAACCTTGAGATCTACTTTCCAACCCTTATATCTTGATCTTAATATATATATTTGTTATTTAATCGTATTCTAGACCTTCGATTCCGAGGCCAACACCAAGAAAACCCGAATCTCGATTAATCCCTTAACAAGAACCACAGGTGAGTCTCACAGCCCCATTTTCACTGTTTTCACTATTTTAAACTGTTTTCGGGGCGAGGGACACGTACTTAAATAATGTTTTATCATGGTATACTTACAAGCTAAGCAAACGATTACGTGTTTAAGTTATGTTTCATGATGAGCAATGCGAACAGTTATCTATGGTTTTTCGATGATAGTGCACCAGATTCGAGTAAGTGATCACTTTACCATTGGAACTCTAAGGGTAGGGACTGCTGGTTTGATCCGCCCACTCGTAGGGGTCGCACCTCTTACACAGACGAGTGCCTAGTATGGTCATGGGGTAGTACTATGGGTTTGAGCCCGCTCGTAGAGGTCGCTCCTCTTACGCAGACGAGCGCCTTGTTTTCCGGCACAACGTCCGCGCGTAACCCGCGGGACGGTATTACAGCACATACTCGCTCGTAGTGGCAGCGCCACTTACACAGACGAGCACAGTTTTCCAGAAGTGTCCGCGCGTAACCCGCGGGACGGTATTACGTTATTTTAGCTCGTAGTGGCAGCGCCACTTACACAGACGAGCATAGTTCCCAGAAATGTTCGCGCGTAACCCGCGGAACGATTTTATCAGAATATGTTGATAAAGCTATGTTTTACCAAGCATGTGTTTTAATGATGCTAACAGAATTATGTTTCAGAATGATTATGATGCAATACGATTTATCAAGTTACTAAAACTTGTGAACTCACTCAGTTTATACTGATTCCAATGTTTTTACGTGTCTTTCAGGAGATAACTAGGTAGCGCATGGAGTCACACTTAGAGCACCACACGCTGAACATCTAAAACAAGCTTTTTGGAAGATTTTGGTTTTATCCCCTCGATGCGCACGGTTATCCGCCGCGCAAGGGGATATGGCGAGGAAATCTTCAGTTTTATACTTGGATGTTTTTTTTTTTTTTGTGTAATCTTTGAACAATGTAATGTGTTTGTACTAAACTTCTCATGCGCAATAAAAATCTTTGAATGTTTTGCAATGGCCCGTGCTTAATTATCAATCCCCACTCGTGCGCGCCCGGCTGTTTCCGCCGCTCAGGGCCGGGTGTGACAAATACCAGAACACCAAGAGTGATCAAAAATCATATTTTTGGATTAATTAAGTAAAAATGATCTTTTCTATGAGAAACCTGGACAATCCGGATAGATTGTGCGCGTTTCTTCTTAAATCAAACTGAATAAAGGGAAACGGGCCCCGAGGCTAATCCGGTACCCCAGTATGTGATCCTTCTTTATAACTTAATCTTTTTATTAACCAATACATTTACCCAAGCTTATTTTCACATAACTGTTTTCTGAACGCGTAAACGAACAACTTGGCCCAGCTGGGAAAATGGGAATCTGAGCCAAGTTCGGTTTTAAGTATTAGACATTGAACAACATCACAACTTAAGCTTATTGCGACTTTCTGGGCGTTCCAGCTATACCCAGATTAGTTATGCAGCCCAGTTTAGTACTGAGATTATAATAATATTTAAATATTAATATTATTATAATATGGACTATAGGGACTAAGTGATAGCAAGGGAAACGAACCCCGAGCTGACCTCGCACTGAGTGCCTATAAAATTGTGAGTTTCATAACCCCACTCTTTAAACTATTTTACAAACTTTTGGGGTGGAAAGCATGTTTATACACGTTATCTATCTGAAAACGGATCAGGATATAAAATATCTGAACATTTATATATGAAAAGTCCATACAAACATAATGATTGACTACGTGCTGATGAAAGATGATTATTATCGTTGATTGATATATTGAGTGGAGATAATACGAATTGCAAAACATAATGAAATTACACGTGACAGCATGTTTATACAAACACGTTATGTAATGTTAAACATAACTAATTTGGGAGACAACGTGGTCTGTAATGGACATGGGGATAACGTGGTCTGTGATGAATATGGGGCTATTGTGGGCGGAAGGGGGGCCACAATAGTAACAAACTAAAGTTGAGTATGGCCTATGAGCCAAGTTCTGTTGCAACTTACTAAACTAAAGTTGAGTATGGCTTATGAGCCAAGTTCTGCTGCAACTTATAAACTAAAGTTGAGTATGGCCTATGAGCCAAGTTCTGCTGCAACTTATAAACTAAAGTTGAGTATGGTCTATGAGCCAAGTTCTGCTGCAACTTATTAAACGAACTAACTTGATTATGACTGAATGTTAAGAAAATAATGTGATTATGCGTATTGTGGGTGGATGGGGAGCCACAGTATTTGGTGATACATGATAAATACTATATGTGTATATGTGTCTATGTACATGCTATGTGATTAGCCATAGGAAATACTATGTGTAGAATATAGTAATTATTTGCGTGTACACTATATAATGTTTGAGTTTACGTGGAATCATTGTGGGTGGAAGGGGGACCACAGTGGTTGATGTTAACGCGGAACCGTTGTGGGCGGAAGGGGGGCCACAGTGGTTGAGTTTATGTGGAACCGTTGTGGGAGGAAGGGGGTCCACAGTGGTTGGTTAAAAAAAAAAAAATTGGAAATAGGTAGTACGAACAAACAATCACGATTTTACCGAAATTTCGAATTCATATTATAAACTTACATGTGTGCATATGCATACACTAGGATATGGCTGTACATATTTATACAAACGTAAATACATATTTTTACATACGCGCGTACATACAAACTATGACTGTGTGGTACGCAGAACTGATTACGTTAAACTTATGAAACTCACCAACTATTCGTAGTTGACCTGTTTTGACATGCTTTTTAGGTAATCAGATATGAGAAGTAATTTCCTGTGCGTTACGTGTCTGACTGATGATTGATGTCGTGGGCATTTGAGTTAGAAGTAAAGTAATTGAAGAACCGGTTTGATTATATCACCTAGTTTGTAAAAGAGATTAGAACGATGTAATATATTGTAAATTAGTTAGTAATGTTACTTTATGAACAATGTATTTGATACCTGTTGTATCTGTTGCATTTCCGTTTTACGCTTCCGCAAATCGCTTAACAGGGTGTCACAACAATGATTCAATTTCATTGACAAATAAGTCTGGCATACCCATTACAGTGATAAGACATGATGAAGATCTTAAATTTATGCATCCTCAGGACCTTCAAGACTTGATTGATGCTAAATTTCCATATGACTCCTCTGATGCCGTAGAGCTTGATATGATTAAACAGAAGGCTGCCTTTGTCAAGAGAATGAAAGAAAGAACTGATACAGAGAGTAGGAGGAGAAGATAACAGAAAAGGGATAGATGATGTTAATTTTTCTTTCTGTTTATCTTGTAATTTTTGTTTAATTTGTACTTAATGTAAATACTTTAATATGTAATGCCCAAGAGGCAGAATTCCTACTTATGTAATGAAATGACATGTTCTTAAATGATATATCTTTAATGTCTGATACATGTTTAACTCTATGCAGGTATGTTTTGGTGCATCTGAGCTTGTTCCAATCTAGGGGGAGATTGTTGAGTCGGATTTATGATAAGGAAGATTAGAATCTTCTCAACCTCCTCAAAAAACTGCCAAGTATGGACTACGAGCAAGCCTAGACGATTGAGCATGGTTTTACTACTTCGAGAAAGGTGTTCCGAACCTTAAATGGTTGATTCTTCTAAGTGTTAAGGCTTCGAGCAAGCTACACTTCGACGAGCAAGAGTATTGTTTTATCGAGCATGGATTGCCAATCGAGCAAACAGCTTGATCATACAAGTTTTAACCAAGTGTTACGAGCATAGGATGATCGAGCACATGGGGACAAGCATGGATGCAATAAGAAGATGTTAAGTGATCAAAGCAAGTACTTCTAGCACAGTTCAGTTCCCCAAGCAAGATTTACATCCGAGCATGCTAAAGATTGCTGAATAAGAAGACTGAAGACATCAAGAAGAATGAGCTTGCTCGATGGAAGAGTTCTAGCAAAGCATGGATTAGTCAAGAGGAATGAAGCTCGCTGGAGGAGAATATTTTCACTGAAGATATTTTAAGTAAAATATGCTCGAGGACATTCATCGAGCATACCTAGCGTAGTGAGTCTGCTCGAGCAAGGTTGTTACCTTGCTCGAGGACTCACACTTGTATTATTTTGTATTTCACTATGTAATGATTAGGAACTTCTAGAAGGAATGTCATGGTCTATAAATAGGGGTCCTAGGTTTCCATTTAGGGCACGGATTTACAGGTTGGCAAACACGGAATACGAGAAACAATCTAAAAGAATATTCTATTTGTTTTTTCATACAGCCGCCGCCGCCTTCATACACGAAACCCTAGACATTCCTTTTACTGTTTCAGTAACGAATCATTTAATACAGTAAATCTTTGTCTTTGAATGAGCATTTATTGATTATCTATTATAGTTTTGTGTTTGCTATTTTCACTCCTTCGTTCCCACTCGTTGGATATCCTGATTCCGCCGGGATATTCAACAGGCCTTTGGGTAATAGAGTCGGTGTGTTCTTGTCAACCTTTTCGAAGGTTTCACCCGACTCACGGTCCTGACAACGAGAAATGGTAAAAGATATCTAGGAGTTTATTAAACGTCAAGCTAAGTGCAGATTTAGAAGCTAGACTCCTCAAACTCCATGTCTTCATGTGTCTAAAGTCAAGAAAGATCCTGTAACGGATGATTTTGTGAAGACTTGGAGGTATAAGCAACCAGAAACTCTAAAAGTGATTCCAATGTGATGGAGCAAGACTTTCATGTGTATTTTCGTTGGTGGTATTATGACGAGAACCGTGGTGAAGCTCAAATTGTGTTAAACCGAAACGATGTTTGGGATGTGATCGATGTAATGGATCCGATGTTGTTAGTAAATTGCTCAGAGAAGGACATAGAGATGTTGCATAAATGCAAGATTCAAGTATCACGAGATAAACATAATGCGTCTGCTATGCAATATCAGAAAGTGATTAAGATTTGTTATAAGTATAAAATTCATTATAGAGAAGCCTGGAAGAGCAAATGGTTTGAGTTTGGTGAAGAGGAAGCACAGAAGGAGAAGGAAAGAGAGGAGGAGATAAAGGAGAAAATACGGATTACTGCACTAAAAAGATTTCAATACAAAGCCGTTGGAGTATCTATTATATTCCAACTAATCAGAACCCCTCATCTAAACGTTCATGGGAAGATGTGGAGGGAGTATAGAGAAAAGATTTTTAAAAAGAAAAACTGAAGATAGAAGATCGAAGACCTAGCAACATCTAAGGGGAAGTCTGTTAGAGCATAATGTCTATTGCTAGGGTCTTAGATGTATTAGATATGATTGTGTAGAGCTAAAATGTCAAATGTATAGTTTAAGTTTTCAATCAACTCATAAGTTTTCAAGTCAACGCATATCATATGCGGCGTATATGATATACGCTGTATATCATATACGGACTTGATGAGCTTGTTCATGTTTCCTATAAATAGGGGACTTATGCGTTATTATGCAGACTTTTGGTGAATGTTAGAGTGAGAGAGTAGAGAGAGAAAGTTGCTAAAAAGTCATATCATGTAATGTTTGAAGTTATCAATGAAGAGTATGCTTAATGTTTACTTGTGTTGTTTAGTTTCAATGGATTCCGCACTTTGAGATACAAGCTACAACATCTAGAGATCCTAATTGTTGAATATATCAGCATCTCATCATCTTACAGACTGTATAGAAAGCTACAAAACACAATCATGATACAATGTGAGATAGAAAGGTTGAAGAAGTTGTTTGCGGGAGAGAAGTTAAAGAGCACACCACTTCATATTGAAGTTGAGTTTTTTTAAAAATCTTGTTGCTGCTGGTAACATACGTGGGAAATTAGAGAAGATAAAGCCTGAAGAGAAGTATAAAGTTGTTCCACCACCATTTAACAACAATTAATCTCTATAAGTGGACAAAGAAAATAGAGAAGCTTACTTGAATCATTTCAAATCAGTGTTTCAAGACAAGAAAGAATTTATTAAACAATATAACAATGTTGCTATCAATGATGAAGGAGAATTTAAGATAAAGATGCCAGATTCAAGTGATTAAAAATATGATGATATAAGTGAAGGTGAATTGAAGAGCATGTCTGAAAAGAGCATTTTAAGTAATCAAATATCTAAATGCAAAAGTCGTTGTAGCTGTGGAAGTTCTACGAAGTGCAAGAACAGTGTGAAAAGTAAAGCTCACCAGAAGTCAGAAAAGAACCATCTGAGATTAGTTCTAAAATGAAGAAACACTATGAGATACAAAGGACGAACCGCTGTTGTTTGACATATGCGGTGATCCTCAAGAAATGCCAAAAAGAGAAATACCAAATCCGACTTGTCTGAAAAGAGCAGTGGAAAATACAAGCCACAGAAGGAAGTTACTTTCAACAAAGAAAAACCATATGTTGTGAACACAAGCCATAAGAAACCAGAATGCATTTAAAAGAAAACCATTGATTTTCATCCCATCTATCCAGTGTTCTCAAACCTTAAACTATTTTATTGTAGAGATGTGGAGCATATGTGACATTCGTGACAAAAACCTGATACACCTCAGTATTCACAAATCGAATAGGCGTTTAACGGCTTACTGCGTAACAAACGAACGATTAACCGAACGGATCTTGTTGGGACTTATATTTTAGACCGACGCATCGAATTATTATTATTATGGTTGAAAAATATATTAATATTTTGGTCTCAACCAAGGGTGGATGGCTTGAAGACTAAGATATGCTAGATCAGTACAAATAGATTTATTTGTTTATTTGTCTAGAGTTAGTACATGAGTGAATATATATTGTAAACTAGGGTTTTATCCCTAAAGGTGAAAGAGTCTCCACCTCTGGGATGAGCTCTCCCGGGGTGGCTGACATCTATTGATTATGTATGTGTGTAAGTATGATTATTCTTTATGACAATCTTTTGACTAATGAAATCATAATACCATATCTATTTGTGTTTCGATTACAATTGTTTATCCTACTATTGATTGTTAATCGAATCGAGCTCTCCACATCCGTTCATAAATCTTTCAAGAGTGAATACATGTTGTTGATTCGATCCTTGCTCAGATCCGAGCTCCTCCGTTAATACCGACTATTCACGTTTCCTCACCGGGGCTCGGTTCTTAAAATTGGTATTAGTGCTTAGGTTACCGAATCATTCAGACTAACTGCTGAATCTGATTTATCTCGCTCTTGAATCCACCATGGATGTTAAACCGATGAAGTTTATTGAAAATTTCTTTAGGGTTTTGAAATTATTTGATGATTTGGGTAAAATTTATGTGGATTGGTGTTTGGGTTGATGACTTGTTCGGAGATTCAAGATAAATTTCATGTTTATTTGGTCAAACAGTCCAGATCTGATGTAACAGTGTTTTTAGCTCGTTTTGGGGAAAACTGTTCTTGAAGATGATTTTCAGATCTGTAAAGGCTGTTGATAGACTGAAGATAGATGGTTGATATCGAGATGACTGGGATATTGCTACAACGATTATTTTCAGATTACGAAGCTGGTTTCTCGATCTGAAAGATAAGGGCTTTCTGTGCTTATTATTTGTTATTGATATAAATGTGTTGCTCGAACAGTAAATGGTAATATTGAAAAAAAATTGCTACTGGTACAATCTGATAAGTAAAAGTCAAGAATAAATAGGTACTAGGAGCAATCTAATCATTGTTCGTAGCAGTAGAAGGAAGATGCAAAGTGAATATTTAAGTAGGTTCTGTATTGGAAATTCATTGATTGATGATGCAGAAAAGAAGTCTGGATGTTTCGAGCATATAAGAATGGTCTCGAGTATGTAAAATGACTAAGTGTTGCTTCGAGCACAAAATGTGTTTTTCTCGAGCACATTTTTGTCTCGAGTGCAGCTTATCTCGAGCATATGTAATCTTGAGCATATGTTATCTCGAGCTCATAAAGTTTGGATTTGAGCACATGAACCCTGAGCACATCCTTGTTTATCTCAATACAATCTATCTTTTGGTCTCGAGCACACTTTGTTTTACTCGAGCAAACCATCTTCGAGCACACCTTTGCTTTTGAGCATGCTCGGGTAAAGAAAAGAAAAATACAAGTCTTTGTCTCGAGCACACCTTTGCTTTTGAGCATGCTCGGGTAAAGAAAAGGAAAATACAAGTCTTTGTCTCAAGCACACCTTTGCTTTGAGCATGCTCGGGTAAAGAAAAGAAAAATTCAATTCTCTGACTCGAGCACACCTTTGCTCTTGAGCACGCTCGAGAAGAAAAACATGAATGATTAATCACTGGCATATCTTTTATTCTCGAGCACACCTTTACTCACGAGCATATCTATGTTTGGACAAGCTCGAGAAGGGATTTAAAGGAAATATGTGTTCTCGTAAACAGAAAGATTGCGTTTGTGAAACAATTTCAAGTTTTGGAGAAACTTTTGAGATATTTGATGCCGTTGACCATTTGACCAAGCTGAGCTTTACAGAAGATATATACCAGGGGTATTTTGGTAAAATTTTCCAATCATCAACAAGCAAAAGGAACTCAAGCCTTATCAAATTTTCACGACTTCATCAAAGAGCTTTACAATAACAAGTGTTGACCAAGCTTACAGATTTAATCACTTATGAGAGTCAATCAACATAAAGTTTTGTTTATTTGTGTTTATTACAGAATTCACAATCTTGGTAAGGATGGTCAAGATTGTTTCACCCACAATTGTTTTGAAGACACATTTTTAAAGAAAATAGCAATGAAATTGGGGGAGTAAAAATTCTTGAGTTTCATTGCAAATTGCTAGCTTCAAACCAAGTGAAAAGACTCAAGTTAATGAAAAGTTGATCAAGATCAATAATCTAAGATTCTTTCGAGATGTTACATTGCTTGTAAGTTTTCAGATCTCCTAGTACGGATGAGAAGATAGAGTCATCTCTAGTAACACTGTGAATGGATGATCAGTAGAGTTTAACCTCCTATGAAAACAGTCACTTGAACAATCAAGAACGGGTTATGGTTGACTTGAATGCTATCTTGATTCAGGGAATGGTTTGAAGATGATTTACAAGGGAAGAAACGGGTTTGAAGAATGGAAGATTATTTGATGATCACATTGAGTTTATTTCTTTTGTGATGACCTTGTTAATGAAGTTGACCTTTGAAGTTCAAAGCCTCGTTTCATATGCCCATACAATTGTATCCAAATGTGATATAGGAAAAATGATCTAAAATGAACAACAGGAGAAGCTTAACATGAGGGGGAGAATTCAATGAAAGACAACGGGATTTGAGGTGATCATGGAAGAAATTCGATGGTATCGGTCTAAGGGGGAGATTGTTGGGACTTATATTTTAGACTGACTCATCGAATTATTATTATTATGGGTGAAAAATATATTAATATTTAGGTCACAACTAAGGGTGGATAGCTTGAAAACCAAGACATGCTAGACTAGTATAAATAGATTTATTTCTTTATTTCTCTTGAGTTGGTGCATGAGTGAATATATATATATATATATATATATATATATATATATATATATATATATATATATATATATATATATTGTAAATCTAGGGTTTATCCCTAAGGGTGAGAGAGTCTCCGCCTCTGGGATGAGCTCTCCCGGGATGGCTGACATCTATTGATTATGTATGTGTGTATGCTTGATTGTTCTTTATGACAATCTTTTGACTAATGAAATCACACTACCATATCTATTTGTGTTTCGATTACAATTGTTTATCCTATTATTGATTGTTAATTGAATCGAACTCTCCACATCCATCTATAGATCTTTCAAGAGTGAATACATGTTGTTTATTCGATCCTTGCTCAGATCCGAGCTCCTCCGTTAATGTTGACTATTCACGCTTCCGCACCGGGGCTCGGTTCTCACAGGTCTGGTTATGACCCGGATGTCCCGGGGGGAATCTATAAGTGATATACGTTTATTATAGGCTATCAAAATTGATATTATGGCTTTAGTAAGATAGAAAACCAGTTAAAAGAAAACATGCTCGTTTAACTACCCGCTATGGACTTAAACGCGAAAGGTAGCTACCAAACAAGTATTGTATCATCCGTTAAGCCGGAAAAGACTTACAAAACACTTAATTGGGGTATTAAGCGATCCGTGAAAATATTTTCGATTTTTACAAACAAATGATATGTTTTTATAAGTTTACACAAAAATGGCCGAAAAACGCTCGTTTTGTGCTGTTTCTCGTACCCGATATATTTTTCTTGCCAAAAACCGAACCTGAAATAAACTTGGACTCGCGATTTCATGTTTGGGCACGTAAAAAGAGACTTATGGGCCAAAATTGGGCCCAAAAAGCGCAGCCCGCCAACTTGGACCAAACTTCCTTTAAATTATTATTATTTTAGGTTTCTTTAAAAATAGGTAACTTAGATATTTTTTGGATCAAAATTCCAGAACATAAACAACCACACCTGCTGTTCTTTCTTATCTATAATAAACCCTAAGGTAAAGTTTCTATTTTGATCAAATTTATGCATGTTTAAACATGTTTGAATTCATATAAACATAGTTTGATTGCCAAAAATAATTTCAAACCATTTAAAAACTCTAAAAATGGTCCAAAAATATACTTTGATCATACACATGGTTAGTAACCTGTTTCGATAAGTTTATTAGCTATAAACATGGATTGAGGTGTTTAAATCGCGTTTTTACGGTTCAAAAGTTCGGTTTAAAGCCTAACTGAAACCCTAAGTTCCAAGGCTGTTTTGTTGATGATACATACTTGGTTTGTGATATAGGACCTGCACCCACCTTACTTTGAAGCTCAAGGACCTGGAAATTTGATTAAGAGAGCGAAAACTAACCAAAACCGCAAAGGTAATACCGCATTACTCAATTACGGGCTGTTTAGGGTTAGGTTATGATGTGCATATTGTTAGGTTGTAAAATTTTTCAGGGACATCAAGGACCATATGGTTAAGTCTCTGACCAAATTTGGTAACTTTTCGACCATCCGAGAAAATTTGGTGAACTTATTAACGAATGGGGACGTTTATTTGGAAGAAATACTTAAAATGCTTGAAAAATTATGAAATTTTGTGGGGAAATTTGGGGTCATTTGGAAAACCCTAGCTATGTTTTATGGATTCACGTTTATTTGGGTTTTCATAGTCTTTTTTGACTCAAAAAGGATATTTGGCAAAGTTTTTAGCTTCTGGAAATTTTACAGGTTGTTTTGGGAAGTTTCTAGATCACTCGGAAATTTTCCAGATTTTTCGAAAATCGTTTGGTATAAACGGTCAATTTTTGAGCTAAATATAGCATATAAAATGAATTTTTATAAATTAATAAATAAGTAAAAAAATTCCAGAAATATTTTTTTAAAAATATACATATTTTAGTTGATAAGTTTCTAAATCTTCATAATTTAATGTTAAATGGATCATTAATTGTGCTAATTTGAACATTAAACAAATTCAATAATGATAAACACCGATGGGTATGCGATTAATGAACATTTTAGAATATCAGAACATCAAGAGTGATCAAAAGACATATTTTCGGGTTAATTAAGTAAAAACGAACTTTTTGTGAGAAATCCGGATAATTTGGATAAATTGTGCGTGTTTTTCACCAAACCAAACCGAATAAACGGAAAGGAGCCCCGTAGCGAATCCAAACCCCTAAACTGTGATCTTTCTTTATAACTTAATCATTTTATCAACCAACGTGTTTACCCAACTTTACATACTCATACCTGTTTTCCAAACGCGTAAACGAGCAACTTGGCCTAGTTGGTGAAATGGAGAAACTGAGCCAAGTTTGATTTTAAGTATTAGACATTGAACAACATCACAATCTAAGCCAATTGACACTTTCTGGACATGATAGCTATATCCAAACTAGCTATACATCCAAGTTTAGTATGAGGATTATAAGAATATTAAAATATAAATATTATTATTCTAATATTGATTATTGGGACTAAGTGATAGCAAGGGAAACGAACCCCGTGCTGACATTGCGTTAAGTATCAACTAAACCGTGAGTTTCATGACCCCTCTTTTCAAACTGTTTACGAACTTTTGGGGTGAAAAACATGTTTATATATGTTATCTATCTGAAAATGGTTCAGGATATAAATTATCTGAACGTTCTTATACGAAAAGTCGCTATAAACATAATGATTGACTACACCGTGATGAAAGGTGAATAGCATTGCCGATTGATAAATTAGATGAAGATAGTACGAATGTCATAACATTATGAAATTACACGTGACTATATGTCTATAAAAGCACACTATGAAATGTTAAACATAACAAATTGGGGGTATAACATGATCTGTGAAGGCCATGAGGCTATTGTGGGCGGAAGGGTGGCAACAATAGTAACAAACTAAAGTTGAGTATGACCTATGAGCCAAGTTCTGCTGCAATAGTAAGAAATTAAAGTTGAGTATGGCCTATGAGCCAAGTTCTGCTGTAACTTAATAAGCTAAAGTTGAGTGTGGCCTATGAGCCAAGTTCTACTGCAACTAAACAAACTAACTTGATTATGGCATGAATGCCAATAAAATAATGTGATTGTATATGTTGTGGGCAGAAAGAGGGCCACAGTGATTGATGATATGTGGGAACTACTATACATGATTATATATACAGACACACACACACATATTATGTCATTAGGCATATAAAATACTATAGCATAAGAGATACTATATACACACACATATATATATATATATATATAGGGTGGGTTCTAGTGAAAACTTCTCTTAAAGAGAAAACTTAAAAACTCCTAAAAACTTCTAAAAAACTATTTTTAACTTTTTAAATTTTTTTTTTGAAGTTTCTTTTTTTTTCCATTATTCTTATTTGTTGTTATTGGTTCAAAAAAAAAAAAAACCTTATCGGTAACCTCGTCGGTATAGTGCGCATGTGTAATAGTGTGCATTGTATATATGCAAAAGTGTTTGTATTGCATAGAATACAACACTATTGCACATATTTGATACACACTATTGTATATATGTAATATAAGACTAATACACACATCGAATACACATTAGTACGTATGTGTAATATAACATTAACGCACATGTGCACCACATCAACTTTAATTTTATTATTATTTTTTTTCCATATAATACAACACCACTACACATATACAATACACAAAATTGAATATATGCAATAAAACACTATTAAACTCAAAAATACATAGTATTACACATGTGTAATACAACGGTATCGCACAGTAATACGTATGTGCATTACAACGGGTTTTTTTATTTATTTTTTATATATTTTTCGAGTGAAATATAAGAAAATATAAGAATAATGGCTAAAACAGAATTTTAAAAATATTTTTTTTAATTTTAATTAAAAATAATTCTTTAGGAGTTTTTAGGAGTTTTTTAGTCTACTCTCTAAAGGTAAGTTTTCTCTTGATCTTCTCCCTATATATATATATATATATATATATATATATATATGTATATATATATATAGTATCTCCTATGCTATAGTATTTTCTATGCCTATTGACATAATATGTGTGTGTGTGTATAATCATGTATAGTAGTTCCCACGTATCATCAATCACTGTGGCCCCCTTTCTGCCCACAACATATACAATCACATTATTTATATATACAGACACTGTGTAATGGTTGAATTTATGTGTAACCGTTGTTGGAAGAAGAGGAGCCACAGTAGTTGAATTTACATGGAACCGTTGCCGGCGGAAGGGGGGGGGGGGGCATAGTGGTTGATTTAACATGGAAAGTGGAGGCGGGTAGTATGAATGAACAACCACGGTTTTATCATAATTTCAAATTATATCATAAACTTATACTCGTGCAAATGTACATACAAAAACATAAATGTACATATATACAAACGTAAATCCATTTTTACATACGCGCGTACATACAAACTATGACTGTGTGGTACGCAGAACTGATTTCGTTAAAACTTATGAAACTCACCAACTATTCGTAGTTGACCTGTTTTTAACATGCTCTTCAGGTATTTAGGAAAGTGAAGTAGATTGATTATGTGCTACGTGTTTGGATTGTGGTCGAGTTCGTGTAAACTGACGCAAGTATGAAGTGAAGCAGTTAACGGACTAGTTTTGATTATATCACTAGTTTGTAAAAGATGTTAGAACAATATAATATATTGTAAATTAGTTAGTAATGTTTCTTTATGAACAATGTGTTTGATACCAGCTATGTTTGTTACATTACCATTTTACGCTTCTGCAAATCGAGAGGGGTGTGATAGAAGTTGGTATCAGAGTCGTTGGTTATAAAGGATTAGGTTATCCCTTAGGATACCTATAATATAACCGTAGGCTCGATTAGCCTCGGGAAAATTAATAATAAGTAACGATATATATTGATGGATGCCTGGATGAACTCGTAAGACAAGTGAGTTATTATGGTCCGGAACGTAATAACAGACTTGCTTGTACGAGGGAATTCAGGGAGAAATCGCGGAACATACTGATAGGTAAAAATGGAAACATATGTTTATAAAGGTGATGTGGAGTAGATATGTAACTTGCATACGTGCTTATTTGAAACAAGGTGTATTGATAAGTGTATGTACGGTACTGTCGATAATATTAAGTCTTATCGTAACGAATATTATATTCGATTATAATCAATATTACTTTTTACTATAATTAAAAATTATAATTTATTAAAACTAATACTATATTTTATCATAATTAATGTTATACCTGGTTATAAAAAATAAAATATTTCATTTTTGCCCTAATTAATAACACCCTTTATCCTGATAAACGCTATCGAGAAATGTTATTTGTGAGTAACCATTGCACCGAAAGATATCGAGATTGGGTAACTTCATGTCGGAGAAAGAACCGGTGTTGCTTGTAAATGAGAATACGAGAATTCTCTAATGAGTCCAAACTGGATCTTGTAATATGACGGAATCCCAGATAGGCTTAATATCCAAGGCCCAGGAAAGAATCGTAGGAGGCGTGACCTGCATACAATCATTTCAAGTGGGTACAACACTTCTTAGCTTGGTTCTAATCCTATCCTACATACTTGTTTTCAAACAATAAAATAAACAGTCTTTCATTCGTCTCTCCACTTTCGCTTTTCAAAAGCAAACACTATTCCTTGGGGAATGCCTAGTGACGAGCCCGAATTATTAAATTAGAAATATAATAATTACCTTATTGAGTCCCCAAATTTTATAACAAACCGTGACTGCCAATGTGCTAATGATATTTCAAAATTAAATACTAACAATAATAATTCCCTTTACATATCACCAGTGCAACTGACTCTGATGAACCTCCCTAACTAGCAAACTCTTTAGACCATTTGTGTACGAGAACTTCAACCTCTCCTATATTTTTTTCATTCCAATCGGTTTATTATAGAAGAGAAACCCCATGCTCACGAATCGATGACGTGCCCGGACTAGAACGGGACATACTTACCCCCAACTAGTAAATTACTACTTTTACTAAACCCGGCATGCTGACGGGATACTGAATGACTTGGTGAAAGAATTTATTCTATAGATATAGTTAACAACATCTAGAGGTCAAGTGAAGTATACAAGCGCATTCCTATTATAACACACTGATTAAACTCATAACGGGCTGATGCCTACTTACGGGAGAGGCCAGACAAAAACAATTGCCTAATAATAAGATCGTACCGGAATAATTGTCGTGAGAGTTGTGAACCATTCATAATTGTTATAATCTGTACTTGGATTGATAGGATAGTACGGTATTGTTGTACATAGCATCTTTTCGATACTCCGTGCAAGCATCTAATAGGGTGTGCTATGCTAATATGGAGGACAATTTGGGCCTTCCATTACAATGCTGACCCTACTGGGTTAAAATCGATTGTCACTTGGTGGCAACATTTGATATATACATCCTTAGTATATAGACTCGAGAACAGATCCGTGTGATATGTATGTGCTATCTGAAATACCTGATTACTCGTTATGTGATTCCTTTTGTGATTAGTGATATAATGAATTATTATTAATTGTAGTATAACTGACTATTGTTATAGAATGGCCCCGAAGAAAGCAAACACGTTGTTTGAGGCAGATGTAACCGAGATGATTGCTCGGCAACTACAGACAGTACTTCCGACAATAGCAGCCCAATTCGCTGCTGGTATTAATACAATTACTATTAATACAAATCAAATGCCGGACACTAATGCGACCATGAATACTAATCCCCCGATAAATACTAATACAACTACAAATACTCCCCCGAAAAATATTAACACGGTCACAACTTATACTCCCCCGTTGAATACTAATGCTACTCTCAATAATGGATAATCCCCCACCAAACTTAAACAATGGTCGTAACAACCCAAATACCGCACAACAGGGATATCAACTTAAGAACTTTATGTTATGTAAACCTATAGATTATAGTGGTACTGAAGGACCAAATGGACTGATTAAGTGGATCGAAAAGACTAAATCCATTATCAATATCACTAACTATCTACCAGATTGTGTTGTCAAATATGCTACTTCTACATTTGTAGAACAAACCTAAATGCGGTGGAATACTGTTGTGCAAATTCGGGGACAAGATGCAATCAACCATATGTCTTGGGCAAAACTTAAAGATCTTATGATAAAATATTTTATCCGATAAATGAAATTCAAAAATTAGAACAAGAATTTGGGAATTTAGAAATGAAGGGTGCAGATCATCTGAGGTACACCCACCGCTTTAACGAACTGGCCCGTCTAGTTCCATGGTTAGTTACCAGAATCTAGACGTATTGAATGCTACATTTGGGGTTTAGCCCCCTAAGTCAGGAGTCTGGTTAATTCAACTGCCCCCTTAACTTTCGAAAATTCCGTGTTACAAGCCGGCATTATAGCTTCTGACTTAGTTAGAAGTGGTGCGTTGAGATAGTGAGGTAGTGTGGAACACATCAAGAAAGATTGCCCTAAATTGAATCCAATTGCAATGGGAACACAAATGCAAGGACCAGCATCGACGTCCAACTCGACTAGAGGTCGCGTATTGTGATTAAATCGGATAGAGAGAGTATAGTAACAGGTACATTCTTAGTTCTGCCTAATATACTTTAGTTTTATTTAATACGGGCACTGATAGGCGTTTCGTTTCTACAAATTATCACATTGGAAAATATACCGGCTAGTAAAATGATAAATCCTTATACTGTAGAAACCACTAAAGGTAAGACTATAAATATTAACAATACTGTTCAAAAAACTGCCCTCTCAACCTAAACGACTAACTATTCCCTATCGATGTACTCCCAGTGGAAGTGGAGAGTTATTGCGTAATAGTCAGTATGAAAAAATTAATCGAATTCAAAACGAAAGTCTTAAGTAAGGATAGGACTGTTATAATACCTCTCCCAGATAAAGAATTGATCCAATACATAGAGAAAAACCTGGTAATACAACGCCTCATGTATCACTATCTAAAGTATTAAAATATTCACATCAAGGGACGTGTAGTGAATTTGGGAAAAAGTCTCACTCATAGAATCAGCTAACACACTGTTAGTGTTCATGAATATTATGAATCAAGTCTGTAGACCCTGCCTTGACAAGCTCGCCATAGTAGTCACATTGGTTATATGAAATACAAGCTCGCCATAGTAGTCACGTTGGTTATATGAAATACAATTCTTCATGCGGACCTTTGTAAGATGAAAACTTTTACAATACCATCCGATCTTCAATCCCCTCCAACTTAAAAGACCGAATTTATGAATAGGAGGGTTAACAAGTAACGATCTCCCAATTGCTAACGCAAGGATCATGTCAAGCTCTAATGCTGAGTCTTCAAAAAGGATCAATGAACTGTAAATTACTGTGATGAGAAGAATTATACTATCCATGACCAGAAATATGGAACGGTTGGCTTTTACACTTAAGATCTATGGAAACCACTTACATGCCATCAAATGTACTAATTACTCAAACCACAAAAACGTATGACCTATGAGTGATCGAAAGAAATTGACTATGAGGCAATGGAGATGGGTAGAATTGTTAAGCAATTATAACTGTGAAAATGACGAAATACCTTACTACAGGAATTGAAATTTGAACTTCAAACCTTTATAACCTCTGTGATCGAATCATGGATGAGGAAAAACTGGTCCAAATATTCTGTTTGTTCAGGTGCAAGTAAAAAGGTGTAAAAATATAGGGGAAATTCACGGATGAGCTAATATGAGAAAGATTATCATCACTTGTGTTGTAAAGATGTACCATATATTAAGTTAAGGCAGAATATCAAAAACATTCAGGAATGTTACAACAGCTTGAAATACCCCAATGGAGAGGGAAACAAATTACAACGGACCTCTTAACATACATTCCTAAAACATCCCAAGAAAGCAATGCAATTAGGATGATAATTCACCGACTGATCCAATCCGCATATTTCCTTCCGATCTGTAATAGCTACACAACTAAAAAACTCACATTATGTTAACAAAATCATATCCCGACATAATGAGCTAATTTTAGCTATTTCAGGTTGAGAAAGCCATTCCACCTCTTATCTTTAGTGAGTTGAGTATGAAACTTTAGATCCCGAATAGACCCGAGCACGGTCTGCTGTCCTCTAACAAATAATCAATCCAAATAAGTAATTAAACATTAGAGGAAAGTAGGACCGGTAACTTCAATCCTCGTACCCTAACAGTTATCATAATATTAAATAAGCGGCTATACCCTGTGTTATGCGAGCAAGAATGTAAATCACCACTTTATTAAACCGAAAATTGGCAATGCTCAAAATACAAAATCATATGATCTCAAAACCACAGATAAAGCTCATAATATTAAAAAAAAAAAACAGAAAGCTGCCTGAGGCTAATAAGGAACTATACTGATATACGTGAAAAGTTATTGAATTTTTAAAGTTGTTAGTTGAGTTGACTATAAAATACATGGAACAGTACAAAATTTCCTCGAAGGTTAATCCTATAGCATATTAACCAAAACTAATTCACTCACGACATTTTCTGTATATCGAGTCTAAACCAGTGCCTTAGTGATGAGGCGAAATTAGTACCACTTGAAAACTTACATACAACTAAACATTGAAAAGAAACCCATGGAAATATTAAACGGGGAAAATCAAATAGTTACGACATAATAAATTTTCATTGATTAAAGTTCGATGAAATCCACAACGGGGAAACAAATACATTCAACAACGAAAGAACGAACTCCAAAACAAATACATATAACTGTTCCCAAAGGGTCGTACTTAGTATATCTAATTTTGTGGAGGAAATTTCTTAACAAGGGGGGGGGGGGGGGAGGGAGAATGTGACATCCATGACAAAACCGGATACACCTTAGTATTGACAAATCGAATAAGCGTTTAACAGCTTATTGCGTAACGAACGAATGATTAACCGAACGGGTCTGGTTATGACCCACACATCCCGGGGGGCCATCTATAAGTGATATACGTTTATTATAAGACATCATATTGATATTTGTAACGCCCGTAAAATTTCGTTGAGAAAAGAAAAAGGGCTTATTTGTATGATTGTATTTTCTACCGGGACTCGTTCTGACATCTTCAGGGACCTCCTGGTCGTTCGCGTATGTTAAATTTTCTTATCCTTTCATCCAAGTTGTCGAAATTTTCAAACTTTAGGGGCTAGAGTGTAAAACAATACATTATATCAACAAAAAAAAAAATTAAAAACCCTAACCCTATGCTGGTCCGATCGGCGCCCCCCATAGCCCTCCGCCTTTTCGTTTTGCGTGCAAACCTGCCCTCCTCCAGCCTCCCGAGACTTGTTCCAGGTTGGTACTATATTGTTTCAACTTTTTTTCACCTTAATTCATCCTTATGGCTGGTTTATTCGTCGAATAACGGTTGTTTTAGGCTTAACCGATGGCTGCCCTTCCGCGCGTCTTTCGGGTCTGTTATAATTGATGTTCGTGTTCCGTCATCTTCTTAGGTATGTCTAGTGTATCATACTTCAATATCGTGAGCTAAGGTTTTCGTTTGATTGGACAATTAGTGATAGTTTGAAAACTAGTATTCGGTTGTCTAGATTGTTAAATTGTTGCGTTTAGCGCGACGTTTGATGGAATTAACAACCAATTCAGTTGGTGTAGCTTTGGTTTGACTTGTGGGCCATGGAAAAGTTACTTTTTTGGTATCGGGGCTGAATTGGTTGTCGGTTACTCAAACGGGTCGGCACAACGCAAATACGCGTTTATTGGTAGTTTGTGCGTTGTGCTTGGGAATTACCGACCCATCCAACTCGTGTGGTGTCGTGTGGACTTTTCGGCTGTGATTTATGTAATTTGGTCCACATGGGGCTGAGTTGGTTGTTAAGTGCATAAAAAATTCATAAACGCGCATATTCGTCTCATCTAGCAACTTCTGGGGGTAATTTGGGAATCCTTTGTCCCCAGGTATCTAAGGGTGGTTTTGGTAAATACGAGGCCCTGGGGGCTGTTATAAATGATTTTGGTGAGGTTGAGACTTTAGGTAACTCAACCCGCGTTAGAGCGCCTCGTAGGCTAAACGAGTCGATTCGGTACCGTTAGTAATCCATGTGTGTAATCTAACAGGTGTTTGAGTCGTGGGAATACTTAGGGGTTCTCTAGCTTATTGTGTACCTTGTGCCAGATGAGTTAATGATGCCCCTTTATACCTTTTTATGTTTTGGGCTTGGATACACACCTTATTATGATTTTACCCGATCTTATTCATATAAACTGTTGGGTTGGTATTGCATAATCTTGTTTGTGGTTGTACCTTTATGAAAACATTTGTGAATTATATTATATGCCTCAGGATATGTTAGACTTGTTTATGGTCATATATACCTTAAAGTTATTCATACTACTTATGGTCTAGGCTCGAGGATGCTAATAGGCCCAATAGTAACTCCTTGGTTATCCATTATTTATGGATTATACATGATGATATTGCTTTGTTGGTTAATTGATTTAGATGTTTGTAAGTGTGTACGTGTGTAAGGCCCCGAACCCCGGGAACCCCACAATTGGTATTCATTCAAAACACTTGTAAAAATATTTAAACTTAAAAATGATTCATTTCATTAAAATAACCAATTAAAAGTATAATTCAGCGGAAAACATAAATAATAAAATAAGTTCCCAAAATCCCGGGAATATTGCCCAAAACCAATTTAATTATATTTTATAAAACTTTTTAAATAAAATGTTCAATAATAAAATCTTCCTTCCACGTATGCCCTTCACCGTCCAAGTAGCTTCGTGCACGTCCAAGCGATAAGACATCCCCTTCCTAACCTGAAACTCATACTAACATGCACGCAAAGTCAACTTGAACTGAGTGAGTTCAAGTTTTAAGTAAGTAACTTTAATAAGTAGTAATCATAGTAGCCATTCCAAAAGTTTAAAAGTAAAAGTAGTACATCAGTTAAGCCATCATCATTGATAAATAATCATTCTTATATATATATATATACATACATACATATATATAAACATCCTTATAAGTACATCCCTATATATATATATATATAAATATATATATAACATCCAAGTAATAACATCAGGGTCGAGCAAACGTACAACCCAAACACGTAACATCTCATCAACGTATGCAAACATAAATTAGGCATACGTAACATCCGTAGTCGATACGACTACAACATCGCCAAATATAGGCCATACAATAATATATGTATATACATACTATAACGTCCCAAGGCCTACCATATACTAGCAAGCCTATATAAAATAGTTTAAAACGTTTCATCAAGTAAAATCACTTAGGTGTGCATGCTAGTCCAAAACTTAAACAGAGTTAAAAAGGGCATCATGAACTCACCTAACACAAGACACGTATTCACCCCGAGCTAGGAAATCCCTAAGTGATCCCAAAACTCAAACACCTGTCGGTTTACATACAATCGTTACAATCGACATCGAAAGGAGTTGTTTATCCTACGAGACGTTCTAACATGGTTCGAGTTACCTAAACCCTCAACCTCATCAAACTAAACCACAACAACCCCCGAGGCCTCACATTCACCAAAACGACCCTTAGACACTCCCGGGAATAAAGAATTCCCAAATTACCCCAGGAAGCACTAGGTGATAACAATACGCGCGTTTAAGAGTCGTTTAGGCCATTAACATCCAAATCAGCCCCGTTTGGTCCCAAAATGATAAAATCACAGCCAACAAGTCCACACGACGCTACACGAGTCAAATGGGTCAGTAATTCGCAAGTACAACGCACCAACTACTCAATAAACGCAATTGTGCGTTGTACCGACCCTTTGGAGTAACCGACAACCAATTCAGCCCCGTAACTTATAAAAATGATTTTGCAACAGCCCGTACATCAAACCAAGTGTCCCCGAGCTAAATTGGTCGTTAATCACTTCAACACTCGCGTTAAACGCATCAAACTACAATTCTAGTCAACCGAACACTAACAATCTATCTACAACTAGTTGACCAATCTAACGAACACCAATGAACATGATTTTTAGGTATGATATACGGGAAATACCTAGGAAGATTGTGGTGCAAAAACTCACTTCAAAGAGCCTCGACAAGAACACAATTGAACATCCACCGGTTAAGCCTAAAACGAACCTATCGATCAATAACAAGTAGAACGTGCACATTTTAGCATGCGAAGATGCATTTAATTACATAGGATAACCTTTGAAATAAATTATTAAATTTTTACTAGACTTTAATAAATGTCTTAGGTTTATAAAAATATTTTTATTATATTTTTCTAGTTTGACACAAAAATTATAAAAATTCCTCCAACACAGCAAGATACGTGCAGCTATTTCAGTGCGCAACAAAATAGTTTTATTTTTATAAAATTCATTACCAAACCAACTAAAAAAATTCCAATTTGGTTTGATTCTTAACTCAAAATATTAAGTTCCAGAAGTGGAACCAACTAATTTGGACTTGTTGAAAAAGAGTTATGATGTCGGGAAGACAGACCAGAGTCCGTCATCCCGCATCAGCTTTGACACTAGATTTTATAAATTCAAAAAAACCATTCAAATATCGTCCAAAAATTACATATTATACCTTTCTGGAAACTAGACTCAAATTAGAACATCATGGAATCAAGAATAGATAAAAAAATGGATTATCATCGCGTTACAGACCCTACAATAAACGTATACGAATCTGTCAGCAAACTGTTATCATCAAAACTCAACCCTAACGTGTTCGATAACGGGTTTAATGGTGAAAAAGACTTGCATGGACGTTAGACTAACCTTTAATTTATGTTTTACACTCACGAATTGGCCGTAAAAAAGGAAAATCGCAGGGGGGGGGCTGGAGCTGCTGATCAGGATTGAAGAATGGGTTAGGGTTAGGTTTGTTTATGTTATAAACATTTTTCACATCCAGTCCCTCCAATTATAAAGAATTAACATTTTGGTTGAGAATTTAGATGTTATAACATACCGGGATGGCGAGAGGGCTTCTGAGAACGGTCGGTTAAACCCCGAGAATTATACATACTTTACAGGCTTTAATTCTTTTAAACCGGAAAATAACGGGTGTTACAACGTGGATGTGTATGTGTTAGTAAACTATGACCGGGTCAAATATATTACTTGGGAAGACCCGGGGTGAGGAGGCCCGTGTTGCATGTTTATGTCCCGGTGCGTCAAATATATTACTTGAGTCCTTGAATTCGCGTCTCGTGACTTGGGGTGAGTAGGCCCGCCGTTATGCTAAACCGTGGTCGGGTCAAATATATTACTTGGGGAAGAGCCGGGGTGAGGAGACCCGTATGACGTGTTTAGGTTTGTTAAACTGTGACCGATTCAAATATATTACTTAGGGATGACCCGGGGTGAGAAGGCTTGTGTTTCGTGATTTTTGGTTCTTGTTAAACCATGAACGAGTCAAATATATTAGTTGGGGATGACACGGGGTGAGGAGGCTCATGTTGTGTGATTTTTGGTTTTTGTTAAATCACGGCCGAGTCAAATATATTACTTGGGGATGACTAGGGGTGAGAAGGCCCGTGTCGTGTGTTTGACTAAGGAAAAAACATTTATTTAATCACTTATGATTTTCTCCTACATTTAATATTTATGAAATTAGATCATTTTATGAATATTCCATATTTAAAACTTGAACTCACTCAGCTCAAGCTGACTTTGTGTGTACGTTAGTTTGACTTTCAGGTTGAGGATTGGATATTATCTCTTGGACGTGCTAGAGACTACTCGGAGGGTTGAAGGCATTTCTAGTCGACAAGTTCCAATAAAACAAACATTTTATTTTAGTTTAACTTTGGGAACATGTCCCCGGTTTTTGGGGTTTTTAATACTTATTAATTTCTGCTATTTACTACTCTGAACTGGTTTGAATAAAACAAATTTCTTTGGTTTTAAGCTTTTATAAATTTTGGGTACGATAAAAATTCCAGAACATAAACAACCATACCTGCTGTTCTTTCTTATCCATAACAAACCCTAAGGTAAATTTCTATTTTAATCAAATTTATGCATGCTTATGTTTGAATTCATATAAATGTAGTTTGATTGCCAAAAATCACTTCTAACCATGTAAAAACTCTAAAAATGATTCAAAAATATATTTGATCATACGCATGGTTAGGAACCTGTTTTGATAAGTTTTTTGGCCGTAAACATGGATTAAGGAGTTTAAATCGCGATTTTACGGTTCAAAAGTTCGGCTTAAAGCCCTAACCGAAACCCTAAGTTCCAAGGCTATTTTGTTGATGATGCATTCTTGGTATGTGATATAGAACATGTACCCACCTTACTTAGAAGCCCAAGGATATGGAAATTTGATTAAGAGAGTGAAAACAAAACAAAACCGCAAAGGTAATACCGGATTACTCGATTACGGGCTATTTAGGCTTAGGTTGTGTGACATTTGAGCCAAAACAAGGTACACCTCAGTACGTATTTACCGATTAAGCAAATAAACGCCTTTTGCGTAACAAACGAACGATTAACCGAACGGGTCGGGTTATGACCCAGATATCTCGGGGGGCCATCTATAAGTGATATACGATCTATACAAGCTAAAATATTAGAAATATGGTCTTAGTTTGATAGCAAACAAGTTAAACGAAAACATGCTCGTTTAACTACCCGCTATAGATTTAAACGCGGAAGATAGTTACAAACCAAGCATTGTATCATCCGTTAAGCCGAAAAAGACTTACCAAACACTTACTTGAAATGTTTTAAGCGATCCGTGAAAATATTTTTGATTTTTACAAACATATAGTATGTTTTTATAATTTTACACAAAACTAGCCAAAAAACACTTGTTTTCGTGTTGTTTATCGCACATGATAAGTTTTTCGTGCCAAAAACCGAACCCGAACTAAACTTTGGACTGGGCTTTTTGTATTTGTGCTTGAGAAACCAGATTATTGGGCCAAAACAACCCAAGGGGGAGGCCCATGGGTTCCGATCGGCCAGCCCACCCCCACCCCCCATTCTTTTTATAAAACTTGTTTTACAAGCTTGTTTATTCATTTTGGTTTATAAGAGTTGAGGTCCAAGCAGCTGCAAGCTGAATTTCCAGAAAACCTTCAAACCCTAAGGTAAGGAGCTTAAATAAGTAGCTTTTGTACTTGTGTAAACTTGTTTAATACCATAAAAACATGTCTTGGTTACTAAAAATCATTCCTAACCGTGTAAAAATCCTAAAAATGGTCCATAAACATGTTTTGATCATACACATGGTAAGGAACCTGTTTTGATAGTTTTTTTGGCCATAAACACGGATTAAAGGGTTGAAACGGCGTTTTTACGGTTCAAAAGTTCGTTTTTGTGCACTAGCCGAAACCCTAAGTTAAGGGCTGTTATGTTGATGAAAAATTTCTTGGTTTGTGATATAGGACTTGTGCCTAGCTTTCTTAGAAGCACAAGAACCTGAAAACTTGATTAAAAAGTCGGAAACGAGCCAAATCCGCTAAGGTAATACCGAAACACTCGCTTACCGGCTATTTAGGTTAAGATTTTGATGTGCATATTTTTAGGCCTTGAAATTTTGTAGGGACATCAGGGACCATGTCAATGAGTCCCTTTTCAAATTTGGTAATTTTTTGACCATTTGAGAATATTTGGCGAATTTATTACCCAATTGGGACGTTTATTTGGGAAAAATAGCTAAAATACTTCAAAAATTATGAAAATTTTCTGAGAACTCATATTTTATGTATTTTGATCGTATATGAATTTTGGGATCATTTGGAGAAGTTTAAAGGTGTTTTGTTTATATGCGTTCGTGTAAATTTTTATAGCCGAATTTGGGCCGAAAAGAATATCGCACGAACTTTTTACATTCTAAAATTGATACAGGTTGATTTGGGACATGATATGAGCATTCAGGAATTTTTGTGTAATTTTTGGAAATTTTTTGGGGTAAACGGACGATTTTCAGGCGAAATATAGCTGATAAAATGAATTTTATAAATTAATAAATTAGTAAATAAATTTCAGAAATATTTTTATAAAAATCTACATATTTTAATTGATAAGTGACAAAATTTTCATAATTTAATGATTAACGGTTAATTAATTATGCTAATTTGAATATTAAATAAATTCAATTTTTATAAAATCCGGCAAGTTTGCGACTAGCGAATCTGCGGGAATATCGAAACACCAAGAGTGATCAAAAATCATATTTTTGGACTAATTAAGTGAAAAAGAATTTTTCTATGAAAAACCTGGACAATCCGGATGGATTGTGCGCGTTTCTTCTTAAATCAAACTGAATAAACGGAAACGGGCCCCGTGGCTAATCCGGGACCCCAGTATGTGATCCTTCTTTATAACTTAATCATTTTATTAACCAATACACTTACCCAAGCTTATTTTCCCATAACTGTTTTCTGAACGCGTAAACGAACAACTTGGCCTAGCTGGGAAAACGGGAATATGAGCCAAGTTCGGTTTTAAGTATTAGACATTCAACAACATCACAACCTAAGCCTATTGCCACTTTCTGGGCATTCCAACTATACCCAGATTAGTTATACAGCCCAGTTTAGTATTGAGATTATAATAATATTAAAATATTAATATTATTATAATATTGATTATAGGAACTACTGATAGCGGACCAAACAAACCACGAGCTGATAAAGTATTGATTATCGACTAAACCGTGAGTTTCATGACCCCACTTTTAAACTGTTTTACGAACTTTTGGGGTGAAAAGCATGTTTGATTACATATACATACCTGAAAGATGTATTGATGTGAATTATCTAAGTGCTAACACACGAAAGTCACCACGATCACAGTGATTAACTTCGAGCCGGTGGCTTGTGAATAGTACTATTGGTTTGACAAACCCAAACGGAATCGGCCTGGTTGCCGTGTCACATAGCGCCGTTTGCACGTGACCATATTTATACAAACAGGCTATGTAGTGTTAGACATAGCTATCGGGGCATGTTGTGGGCGGAAAGGGGCCACAGTGGTTGATGGAGCGTGGGAAATGGATGCACGCAGCACATACAGTCAAGGCTTCACTGTAGCTTAGCATAATTACATCATTTACATACATACATACTTATTTCATGATTACAAGTGTTGACTTGTGAATACTTATTACTGATTTCTTGAAACTCGTGAAACTCACCAACTCTAGTAGTTGACCCGTTTTAAACTGCTTTTCAGGTGTACCTAAATTTGAATGATTTGGTGATCTGTTACTTGCCTGAAGTGTGTGGTTGATGCTATGTGAATAGAAGCAAGGGCGATAGTAGTAAGAATGTATAGTTAACGAACTAGTTTTGTTTGTATCGCTTAAACTGTAAAATAATGATAGAACGAAGAAATGTAATATATTGTAAATTTGTTTGTAATGTTTCTTTATAAACAATGTGTTGATATCAGAGGTGTCTGTTACATTCCCGTTTTACGCTTCCGCATTGTGCTAGTCGGGGTGTGACAGGTTGTGATGTGCATATTTTTAGGTTGTAAAATTTTGCAGTGACATGAGGGACCATATGGTCCCTGTCCAAATTTGGTAATTTTTTGACCATCCAAGAATAGTTGGAGAATCTATTACTGAATGGGGACGTTTATTTGGGAAAAAACTTAAAATGCTTGAAAAATTATGAAATTTTGTGGGGAACTTAGATTTGTTATTATATGATCAATCACATATGAAATTTGGGGTCATTTGGAAAACCCTAGATATGTTTTGTGGATTCGCGTTTATTCGGGTTTTCATAGTCGCTTTTGGCTCAAAAATGATATTTGGCATGGTTTTTAGCTTCTGGAAATTTTACAAGTTGGTTTGGGAAGTAATTTGATCAATCAGGAATTTTGCTGGATTTTTGGGAAATCGTTTGGTATAAACAGACGATTTTTGGGCTAAATATAACATATAAAATGAATATTTATGAACTAATAAATGTGAAAAAAATTCCAGAATTATTTTTATAAAAATCTACATATCGTAATTGATAAGTTTCTAAATTTTCATAATTTAATGATAAACGGATCATTAATTGTGCTAATTTGAACATTGAACAAATTCAATTCTGATAAAAACCGACGGGCTTGCGATTAACGAACCTGTTAGAATTTCAGAACATCAAGAGTGATCAAAAAACATATTTTCAGGTTAATTAAGTAAAATCAAATTTTTTTGTGAGAAATCTGGACAATTTGGATAGATGGTGCGTGTTTTTCTCCAAACCAAACTTAATAAATAGAAAAGAGCCCTGTAGCGAATCCAGACCCCTAAATTGTGATCTTTGTTTATAACTTAATCATTTTATCAACCAGCGCGTTTACCCAAGTTTACATACTCATACCTGTTTTCCAATAGCGTAAACGAGCAACTTGGCTTTAGCTGGTGAAACAGGGAAGCTGAGCCAGGTTCGAATTTAAGCATTAGACATTGAACAACATCACAATCTAAGCCTATTGACACTTTCTGGACATGACAGCTATATCCAGACTAGCTATACAGAGTAGTTGAGTATGAGGATTATAATAATATTAAAATATTAATATTATTATGATATTGATTATAGGGACTAAGTGATAGCAAGGGAAACGAACCGCGAGCTGACATTGCATTAAGTATCAACTAAACCGTTGTAAGACCCCGAATCTCGGGAATCCTACAGTTGGTAATCATACTAGAAACTTATAAAAATTAAAAACCAAGAAAAATTTGGTTTTATTTAAAACCGATTCAGAGTAAATAACAGCGGAATAATAAGTGCCAAGATTCCCAAAACTTAACAAAGTTTTCTTTTAAACTCAACACAACCCATTTCATTTTAAAAACTAGTTCAGAGTATAAAATCAGCGGAAATTCACAAGCACTAAAACAAGTTCCCAAAAACCGGGAAATATGCCCAAAACCAAATTTAAATGCATTAAGTAATAACTTAAAAATAAACAGTCTTCATTATTAAATTTTCCCGACTAGCTATGCCTTCAACCGAACGAGTAGTCTCGAGCACGTCCAAGCGGTAAGCATCATCCTCTTAACCTGAAACTCACACTAACATACACACAAAGTCAGCTTGAGCTGAGTGAGTTCAAGTTTTAAATATTGACATCTATATAAATCATTCCACGTGTTTAAAATATTGACATCTATATAAATCATTCCAAGTGTTTAAAATATAATACAGGATATGAACAGTTAGGCCATAATGAACCATAAGTAGTCATATTTATATATCTATATAATTATATCCCTATGCTTACCATCCAAGTAATAACATCAGGGTCGAGAACACGTACAACCCAAACACGTAACATCCAAGTAATAACATTAGGGTTGAGCACACGTACAACCCAAACACGTAACATCCGAGTAATAACATCACGGTCGAGCACACGTACAACCCAAACACGTAACATTCCATCCAACGTATACAAACACAAAGTAGGCATACTCAAATATTCTTAGTCGATAACGACTAATTAACATCGCCAATAATTGGCCATAAAATAACGCATGTATAAACATACATATATATATATATACACACATCATTCCAAAATATACCATACTAAAAGTAAGCCTATTGTCATAAAGTAACACATGCGTATACATACATAAATATCATCTCAAGACATGCTATGATACGAGTAAGCCTATATCCTTGAGCCTAGGCCATAAGTAATATATATAACCTTAAGGAATATATGACCATAAACGAGTCTCAAATATCCTAAGGCATAGAATATAATTCACACATAGTTTCATAAGTCCACAAATACAAATAAGGCTATGTAATACCATCCAAAGAGTTTAAAGGAGTAAAATCGGGTAAGATTAGAATACAGTGTGTATGCTAGCCCAAAACTTGAAAAGAGTAAAAAGGGGCATCATGAACTCACCTGACACGAGGCACACAATCACAACGGGCTAGAGGACCCTTAAGAACTCCCACAACTCAAAAGCCTGTCGGATTACGAACAATAATTACTAACGGTACCGAATCGACTCGTTTATCCTACGAGGCGTTCTAATATGGTTTGATGGACCTAAAGCCCCAACCATAATAATACCGTTTACATCAGCCCCCAAGGCTATGTATTTACCAAAACCACCCTTAGTTAATTCCGGGGACAAAGGATTTCCAAACTACACCCGAAAGTTGTTAATTTTATTGAATACGCGCGTTAACGGGTTGTTTATGCACTTTGCAACCAAATCAGCCCTGTGTGGACCAAATTTAGTAAAATCACAGCCAACAAGTCCACACGACGCTACACGAGTTGGATGGGTCGATAATTCGCAAGCACGATGCACAAACTACCAATAAACGCGAATTCGCGTTGTACCGACCCGTTTGAGTAACCGACAACCAATTCAGGCCCATTAACATAAAAATTTAGTTTTTCACAGCCCGTATAACATATCGAGGCTACACAATCTGAATTGGTTGTTAATTCTCTCAAACAACGCGCTAAACGCAACAATCAACAAACTAGACAAACGAAATCCTAGTTTTTCAATCTATTGACAATTGATCAATCAAACAAGCTTCGTAGCCCACGATACTAAGGTAAAACACATATGACATACCTAGGAAGATGACAGAGCAAAACCTCACTTCAAACAGCCCCGACAAGGATACAATTGAACATCCACCGGTTAAGCCTAAAACGAACGTATCGATCAATAATTAGTATAACATGCAGATTTTAGCATGAAAAGATGTATTTCATTACATAGGAAAACCATAGAAATAAATTTTTAAATTTTTAAAAAAGTTTAATAAATGTCTTAGGCTTATAAATATATATATTTTTTATTTTTCTAGTGCACATAAAAATCATAAAAATTCTTCCAACACAGAAAGGTACGTGCAGCTATTTCAGTGCGCAACAAAATGGTTTTACTTTTTATAAAAATAATTACCCAACCAAATTAATAGATTCCTATTAGGTTTGGTTTCTAACTCAAAATAACTTCCAGAAGTGGAACCAACCAATTTGGACTTGTCAAAAAAGAGTTATGATGTCGGGAAGACAAACCAGAATTCGTTATCCCGCATCAGCTTTGACATTCAATCTTATAAAATCATAAAAATCATTCAAATCTCGTCCAAAAATTACATATTATACCTTTCTGGAAACTAGACTCAAAGTAGAACATCATAGAAATAAGAATCAATCAAAATAAATATATTTTCATCGAGTTACAGACTGAACAATAAACGAGTACGAATTTGTCAGAAACTGTTATGAACAAAACTCAAACCCTAAGATGTTTATGACATCTCTAAGGTTCTAAATTATCAATTAACATCATAATCATCAAAATTATAGAAGTTTGGACATTTAGGGTTTATCAAGAACTCATCAAATCATAAAATTGATACATAAAACTTACCAATTAACGTTAGGAATCCTGAGAATCAATCAAAGGTACCACCAATTGCAAGACCCAAGGTTGAATTGAAGATAACTAGGGTGTGTTGGTGGTTTGAAATTGTGAGTGAGGCAGAATGGCTACAATCATCGATGGTTTTGGGGGGAATTAGGGTTGGGGATTTTTATTTTAATATTCTTTTAATTCTTAATTACAATAATAGTCCTTGTTGAAACAAGTTTGACTTTAAACAAACTTTTTAACAATGAAACGGGTTATAACGAACCATTGTGACTAAAATACTAACCCAAGTTAGTAAAAATAAAGCCTCATCGGTATCTTTGCTAAAACTATTTTATAAAAGCCTAAAAAGTGCAAGGCACGTGCAATCGATCGCAATTTGATGAAACGAGCTATAAACTAAACACATAATCATTTAGAATGAAATTTCACACTGATAATATTATAAATATATGCTTGAGGTATTATTTCATATTTTCACCAACGTTCGGGTCAGACTCGTGTGATTCAATAATTCTCCAATTACCACAACGTGAATGTTCGTGCAATAACCGACACACTTAATTTACCCCAATTAAGTAAAACGCATGAATGAGTGTTTGAGATAACGGAGATTGTATTAACGATGTTAACCATAAATTGCTAGGTGTCGCAAGCCGCACCTGCCCCACAGATGTCAGCACAAAAAACAAACTCCAGATTCGTTCGTTTTACGCATTACCAATTGAATAACTCAAAACCCTATCAAACGAACTCCGCTTTGGGCAAATAATATATCCACGCGTTTTTCTCGACATGACCCATCAACGAAACCAGTTCCTGTCACCAGAAACTGCCGCCATCGTCGCCGGAAAACTAAACAGTCGCCGGATTTTAATCCTAAATGAAGAATTGAGCAATAAACGAGCATAACAGGTGGATAAATGGACTTATAAAACACATTAAAAAGGCTCCTAAATTAGAAAGGTGAAACCTAGCCTATAAAAAAACTTTTATAAACGATCAAGTCGGTTAGCAAAATTTCCGGGCATTACAACCGTGAGTTTCATGACTCCTCTTTTCAAACTGTTTACCAACTTTTGGGGTGAAAAGGATGTTCATATATGTTATCTATCTAAAAACGATTTAGTATATAAATTATCTAAATGTTCTTATACGAAAAGTCCTTATAAACATAATGATTGACTACGCGCTGATAAAAGGTGAATAGCATTACTGATTGATAAATTAGATGAAGATAGTATGAATGCCATAACATTATGAAATTACACGTGACTATATGTCTATACAATCACACTATGAAATGTTAAACATAACAAAATGGGGGTATAACATGGTCTGTGAAGGCCATGAGGCTATTCTGGGCGGAAGGGGGGCCACAATAGTAGCAAACTAAAGTTGAGTATGGCCTATGAGTCAAGTTCTGCTGCAACTTAACAAACTAAAGTTGAGTATGGCCTTCAAGCCAAGTTCTGCTGCAACTTAATAAACTAAAGTTGAGTATGGCCTATGAGCCAAGTTCCACTTCAACTTAATAAACTAAAGTTGAGTATGGCCTATGATCCAAGTTTTGCTGCAACTTAATAAGCTAAAGTTGAGTATGGCATACGAGTCAAGTTCTGCTGCAACTAAACAAACTAACTTGACTATGGCATGAATGACAATAATATAAGGTGATTGTATATGTTGTGGGCGGAAGGGGGGCCATAGTGATTGATGATACGTGGAAATTACTACACATGTATATATATATGTGTATATATATATACATATATATACACACACACATATATATGTATATGTATATAGAGGAAGTTTAATGTATAAAAATCGCTTAACGTACATTATGCACGCGACACACGTTCAGCTAAAATGTTCGAACACTTAAAAGTTCAAGCAAAAACTTAAATATTAAGCTAAATAAATTCAGCTAATATATTCAGCTAATACATTAAGCTAAAACTTCCAAACCTTTAAAAGTTCAAGCAAAAACTTAAACATTCAGCTAAAATGTTAAGCTAAAACGTTCAAACCTTAAACATTCAGGCAAAAACTTTATACGTTAAAGCCATATCTTAAACGTTTAATGTCAAAACCCATCATTCAGAACTCAAAATTTATCGATTGAAGCTTCAAATTGATGATTATTTGAATCGATTTCAAAGATTAACCAATCAATTGGCTTCAATTTCAATTTCATTTCAACTAAACAAACCCGTGACGAGTTTTGCATTTTTCCGACGAGTTCGTTGTCGACGGCGATGATGGTGACGAAGAGTGTTGATGGCGCCGGCGAGCGGAGGTGAAGGAGGTGTGCTGATGTCGGTGAGGGGTGGTGGAGACGGATTGAGGGAGAGGGATGGAAAGATTAGTGTAATTGAAATTTTGGGTTTATGAAAATCAACGGTTGGAAGTGTCACGTACTAATGTACGATAAAGGATTATTGTATTGGATCCTTTATATATATATACACACAACACACACACACACTGTGTAATGGTTGAATTTATATGGAACCGTTGTGGGCGGAAGTGGAGCCACAGTGGTTGTATTTACGTGGAACCGTTTTGGGCACAAGTGGGGCCACATTGGTTGATTTAACATGGAAAGTGGAGGCATGTAGTATGGACGAACCGTCACAATTTTATCGTAATTTCAAATTATATCATAAACTTATACATGTACATATGTACATACAAAAACATAAATGTACATATATACAAAAGTAAATACATTTTTACATATACGCGTACATACAAACTATGACTGTGTGGTATGTAAAACTAATTTCGTTAAAACTTATGAAAATCACCAATTATTCGTAGTTGACCTGTTTTTAACATGCTTTTCAGGTATTCAGAAAAGCGAAGTAGATTGATTATGTGCTACGTGTTTGGATTGTGGTCGAGGCTGTGTAAACTGACGCAAGTATGAAGTGAAGTAGTCAACAGACTAGTTTTCATTGTATCACCTAGTCTGTAAAAGATGTTAGAACAATGTAATATATTGTAAATTAGTTAGTAATGTTTCATTATGGATAATGTGTTTGATACCAGTTGTGTCTGTTACACTCCTGTTTTATGCTTCCACAAATCGCTTAACGGGGTGCGACTGTATATGCCAAGAAGAAGATCAAGTCCAGTATGGAATCATGAACAGAGAAGTTATATTCATAGTCTGCAAATGATTAGGTTTGTAAAAGGAACAAATGCTGAAAGTGATGACAAAATAGATTTGTTCCTACCTATTACTATATAGACTTTGATAGATGTTTTACTCATCAAATAACCATAGGAATTAATGCTCCAAGGGCTAGTAAGAGAAACCAAGTCAGAGAATCAGGAAATATATGGAAAAGTATGGTGCAAGATTTGTGATATATATGCATATCACACAGACTCTTCTAAAGGCAAAGTAATACCAGAGCCATTTGATGTCCCTGATTGCAAGATGTTTGGGTAAAATTTTGGGTACTATAAAATGAAGTATGCTGCCTATCTTAAAAAGGGATGCAAATTGAGAATCTGACTAAAAAGAAAGGGGAGAAGATGAAGGTTAAGAAACTAAGCTAGATTGGCTCTTTCTTGTCTCAAGAAAGCGAAGAAGGTGTTTCATATAAATCAAAAGGAAAATCTAAAGAAGAATGAACCAGTCATTCAAGAGTGTGTGAGTGCTTTCATTGGAAAGAAACTAAGTGAATATAGTGAATATGAGAGTGACAAAGAATGTGAAGTTGTTTATGAAGATCAAAAACCAAATGAAACTATTGCTACTGTGATTAAAGAAGTACAAGCCTCATTGGCTTGTGTTTCTCTTTAAAACTGATCAAATATTTTCTTTGTTTAGTAGGAACAGTCCACAGACTCAAATGACATTTGGTATATGGATAGTGGATGTTTCAGGCACATGACCTGTGATAAAAGGTCTTTAATCAACTATGAAGAAAAATTTGAAAGTCCAGTTGCATTTGGTAGTGATGAAAATAGGGGAAAGATTGTGGGAAAAGGAATTCTTACAAATGGCAAAATATCATTTGATAATGTGCTACATGTGGAAGGGCTTCAATATAACATGTTAAGCATATCACAAGTTGTGATAAAGGTTATAAAGTGGGATTTGATGACTCACATTTTTTATTCTGAAACCTGAATTTGTGATTCCTCCTGACATAATCATAATGATGGCTCCTAGAAATGGGAACCATTATGAGCTGAGAACGAAAGATGCGGTGTCAAAAGTGTTGATATGTGGTCTTATAATGTAATAAAGTATTTTGGTGATTAGAATATTACTTAAAGGTATTTTGGTAATTGTATTAGTGCATTCGTTATAATGTAAGGCACATTCGTTAGACTTTCTAATTAGGAATGTGTCCCGTGTTATTGTATGCTTATTCGTTAGTGATGTTAATGAAAGAGACAATGAATTTACTTATTCGTTATGTTAGCGAATAGGCTTTAAAGTATGAATAGCGAATGAGGCTCATTCGTTAGGAGTTGTCTAACGAATGAGCTCGTCTCCTATATATAGTGTAATTATTCTATGTTAATAACAAGTTCTTATTTTATCAATCTAGCACTATTACTCTATCCAATTCACCTCTCAACATACACAGTTACACGCACTAACGTAAACATAATCGTAAATCATATCGAAGACTAGATACGTGATAGTATTCATGTCATGATCAATCAGGATAAGGATCTCTCAACTGGTATCAGATCAATCATCAGATTGATTTTCAATTTAGAAGAGTTTACGAATCAATTGAAGTATCAATTGATTGATAATCGTAACTAACTTTATTGAAATTGAGGTTTTAAACTTATCGGACCAAAAATCAATCAATTAATCCATGTAATAATGATAATTAGATTCAAATTGATTGAAGGATTGTTCATGATATTGATGTGATCATTTGTGATCAATTAATTATATTGAGTTGACTGGAATCGTTGAAATCAGTTTACGCAGGAAAATAGTTCATGTTTTGACTGGTTTTTGGTATAATTGGACTTAATTTGGTCTGAGATTGATGTCTGGAATGGTTTAAGTTGGTTCGGATTGAAGTTACGAGTTGATAGAGTGTTTAAGTGTGGGATTTGGATAAGTTTTGAATGATTTCTGTCAAATTTGGTTTTGGTTTGAATAAGTTTGAATATGAAAATGTGTTTGAAGATTTGAATGCACATTCATTCTTTTCTTGATGTCATTCATGAATTTTAACTTCTCATTCATTTGGCAGTTGTAACCGTTTGCCAGCTGTCTAAAGAACTAATTCATTAGAACAGTTTCATATTCGATCATTTAACCTTCATTCTTTACTCATTCGTCCGTTATTGTTCACTCTCTTGAATAGTATCATTTGTATTGCATTTTTTTCACTCATTCGTTCTTTCATTCGTCATTTCACATTCGTGTTAACAGTTGCCTTTGTGTTTGTTCATTCGTTACTAGCTTATTCGTCATTGTTAATCCGGCTGAACAGTCTCATTCGCTACTACATTCATTTGAACAGTTATACATTCGTCCAAAGTATCTCATTCGTTCGAGATGAATTTTACAAATTGTCAATTTGCACCCTAAACTTTCAAAAGTTACAGTTTTCACCCTTAAAAATTCAAAATGACAAACTTCTATGCCCTTGCTTCTCAGAACGCTATTATGCAGCAGATGTTAGACTTGGATTCGGAGATCAGGTCTTATACTAAATGCCCGAGGCTCATGAATTTATGTGATTTTTCAAAATAGGAATTGAGGTTCCAGCTCATTTAAGATCTGTACATCCTGATTGTATTCAAAGTCTGGATGCTATGTATACACCATTACTGGTTGGTGATCATACTACTGGGTTTTATGAGAGACGTTTCCAAATATGCCTGTTGATGAAAGGAAAGCATATGAGATTTAGACTAGAGCTTATTCTACGTTGACCATGGCATTGCTAAAAAATATTTTTAATTAAGTTAGCAGTATTAAAATATGTGCCTCTTTGTTCCAACATTTAAGAATGAGCATTTTGGGTAATAAAAAGGACAGCAAGATGTATATGCTGAATTTGCAGTTTAGAAACTTTTCTTTATTGAAGGGGGAGACTGTGAATGAGACGTTGACAAGATTTTGTCACCTAATTGCTGAAGTGAGAAGTTTCTTGATGCCTCCTAGTGAGAGTGATCAGATTGATACTTTAAAGAATGCACTACCTTCTTCATATTCTACTTATTTGTTAGTGCTGAAAGAGAACGGTTTCTTCAAAAATGAGAATCTCTCAGTGATGGAATTTGTGCAGAAAACTGGAAACAGAATATGACTTAAAATGTCAGAATTCTTCAAAAGACAATCAAGATCCAACTCTATATGAGGAGCACTTCCTTTGAGTAGTTCAGTTGTCCCAATCACTGCTTCTTACTCACATACAAATCAAGAGATTCCACAAGGTGCAGAATCTACTCCTAATGTATCCTTTATGTCATCTGGATCAGGTACTTCTTCACAATCACCGAAGGTGAATATGAAAGAGGCTGAGCAACAATTTGCCTTTATGTGTGCTCTTATGACATCATATGAGTAGTTGGTGGGTAGCAAGATTGCTACTATTGATTTAATCAATGAAGAATACAATCAAATTGATCCAGATGATATTGAGTTAATGGACCTTTAAGTGGAGTATGGTTGTCAGGACCGTGAATCGGGTGAAACCTCAAAAGGTTGACAAGAACACACAGACTCTGCTAACCTAAAGGCCTATTGAATATCCCGGCGGAATCAGGATATCCAATAAGTGGGAACGAAGGAGTGAAAGTATAACAGACACGAAACGTAAATGAATGATCAGTAAGAACGATTTCAAGACAAAGATTCACTGCATTTAATATATCATTTAATACAACAGTGAAAGGAATGTCTAGGGTTTCGTGTATGACGGCGGCGGCGATTGTACGAGAAAACAAAGAGAATATTCTTTGGAATGTTTTTCGTATTCAGCAAGTGCCAGCCTGTATTCCGTCTGGAAATCCGTGTCCTAAAAGGTATCCTAGGACCCCTATTTATAGACCCTGACATTCCTTCTAGAAGTTCCTAATCATTACATAATAAAACTCAAAATAATACAAGTGTTGAGTCCTCGAGCAAGGTAACTATCTTGCTCGAGCATACTCACTATGCTAGGTATGCTCGATGAGTGTCTTCGAGCATATTTTACTTAGAATATATTCTCTTTTGGAGAATATATTCTCCTCCAGTAAGCTTCGTTCTTCTTGACTTGTCCATGCTTTGCTCGAACTAGTCCATCGAGCAAGCTCATTCTTCTTGATGTCTTCAGTTATACTTATTCAGCAATCTTTAGCATGCTCGGATGTAAATCTTGCTCGGGAACTGAACTGTGCTCGAAGTCCTTGCTTTGATCACGTGACATCTTCTTATTGCATCCATGCTTGTCCCCATGTGCTCGATCATCCTGTGCTCATAATACTTGGTTAAAACTTGTATGATCAAGCTGTTTGCTCGATTGGTAATCCATGCTCGATAGAAGAATACTCTTGCTCGTTGAAGTGTAGCTTGCTCGAAGCCTTAACACTTGAGGAATTAACCATTTAAGGTTCTGAAGACCTTGCTCGAGGTTAGTAAAACCATGCTCGATCGCCTAAGCTTGCTCGAAGTCCATACTTAGCCATATTCTGAGGAGGTTGAGAAGATTCCAATCTTCCTTATCAAAAATCCGACCCAACAATCTCCCCTAGATTGGAACAAGCTCAGATGCACCAAAACAAACATGCATAGAGTTACACATGTATCAGACATAGAGTATATATCAATTAAGAACATGTCATTTCAATACATAATTAGGAATTCTGCCACTTGGGCATTACAAATTAAAGTTTTCATTCATCAAACATAAAAATTTACAAAGATAAACAAAAATACGAAGATAAACAGAGATAAAATCTATCATCCATTTGCTCCTTTCTGTTATCTTCTTCCTCTACCCCTTGCATCAGATCTTTCTTTCAGTTTCTTGACATAGGCAGCCCTTTGTTTTAACATATCAAGCTCTAAGGAATCAGACGCATCACTTGGAAATCTTGCATCAATTAGATCTTGTAAGTCTTGTGGATGCATGAACTTGAGGTCTTCATCATGTCGTATTACGGAAATGGGAATTCCAGACATATTTCTCAGAGTAGTGGAATTGTCAAGCTGATTGTACGTTATGTATGTGATTCTTCCTAGTTGTTGCACCTCTGAGTTTGGTTCCTTCATGACTTCTCTCATAGCCAAGCACTCTTTCAAAGTCTTCCTTTTGTGGTGAGAGCTGCTTGCTTGAGTTCTTTGTTTCTTCAATTCAAAAAGGGAAAGCTCAGATGTATGTACTTCATTTATCCTTTTATTCCTCTTTTCTCTCTCAGTTTGACTCTTAATCTCTCTCTTCTTCTGCTGCAAAAATGGGAATCCCTTTTCTGCCTGTTCCTTTAAAAATTTAGAGAGATCATTCCTCTATTGACCAGATGGCTGACTTCTGATTTGATTGTCATACAAGGTCAGTTCAGCCATCCTGGTTAGTTGTTCCTTTGTAAAATTTCTCAAATTATCCCTAAAGATGAGATGTTCTTTCTAATCTTCAGTCACAGCCCTTAAGGTCTTTGATCTTTTGTCGAAATAGAGATGTGTGGGCAAGTTTAATTTCCTTGGTTGCACAGGCCTCACACTCTCAGAACTTTGAGTTCTGCTCATGCTCCCTTATTGAGTAGTCTTTGTCTTTTCGAGCCCCTCTTCATCATACCATCTTCTTATTTTTTCGTTAGTTTGCACCAGTAGCTTTGACATTCTCACGCCTTTTCTGTGCAGAGCACTCATCATTTCAGCTCTTATCTCTTTTTCGGCTCTCGTCTTGTCCTCTTGCAGTTATCTTTGTGTTTCAATGTACAGTTTCTGCTCTCTATTATATATTTCCATTAATTGTTCAAGAGGCATGTTTTGAAACTGTTCTTCTGTCATTCCTTTTTCCATCACAATTGCCTTTAACATTTCTACCCTCTGAGGGTCCTCAAACCACTTCTTCAATTCTTGATTTTTCTTTTCTGCTTCCTCTCTTTCCCTCTGTAACCTCATCTTTAGCTCATGTTCTCTCTCATATCTTTCTCGACTTGCTTGATCTTTGTGAGAGTCTTTTACCTGTTGTATTTTTCTTTTCAATTCTTCAGGAGAAAGATCTATCAAATGATTATACTTGTAGCCATACAGTTGGAGAAATTTGATATCTTTATGTTTATACTTCAATGATTCATATTCTTTTTCATCCCCTGTTTTCTTGTCAGCCCTCTTTTTACTACTGTCAGATTCTTTCAAAACTTTTTCACTTTCTTCTTTCTTCTTTGTTACTTTCTTCACATAATCAGATACATCATCCAAAAGAGCTCTCTTGTACATTCGGTCAATTTTATCAAATGGTTGAAGGTTAAGGAATGCACTTTTGTGACCAGCCTTCATTAATAGTTCTCTTTTTTGCTTTCCTTGTTCTCCACCCCTCAGCTTCTTTTGCTAAATCTTCTTTTGATAGTCTCTGGAGATATAGTGGATCATATGTCAGGCTGATCAGATACTCATTATCTTCATTTACTGTCTCAGTTTCCTTTACACCTTCCTCATCTTCATTCTCAACATCTAAGTCAACCACTTCTTCAAGGTTATGAAGAGCCTTAATCATTGGTTCATCATTTCGTGTGGATTGGGCTCTTCTCCTTTCTTCAAGTTTGTCTCTCCTTATGTTATACACCATTTTCTTAACAGATTTTTGTCTTTTGGGCTTTGGTGTCTCAATTTCAGATGTGTCCTTCCTTTTCAAACTTGATTGAGTTGGAGTTGATGTATCAGGTTGCTCAACTTCTGTTTATGGTTCTTCAATTATTATTTCCCCATCCACTGATTCAGACTTTTCAGTAACAGGTTCATCTATGTGAGTGTCTTCAGTTTCTTTAGTAACTTCTTCAATGATGGGCTCACTTGGTTCAACATGTTCTTCAAATCTTGGTTCTTCTTTACTCAAGTTGATAAAATTTTGTTGAGCCTTTCTTGCTGCTGTTATATTCTCTGGGTGATGTCTCTCAGGATTATTCAGAATTATGTAAGATCCTTCATAATGATCAATTTAACCATAGTACTTGCTAATACTTCAATAGTTTCATCCTCTTCATGGATGACAGGACCCAAACTAAATTCATCTTCTTTGTTTGTCTGTGGTTCAGGTTCCTCATTCTCAGGCTCAGATATGACTGGCTCAGATGGTGTGGGCTCTTGTTCAGAATGCATAGGATCAGTTTTTAAAGGCTCTTGTGTATCAACATTTTGTCTAGCATTCAGAGCCTCCATTGTAGCTTTTATAGCATCATTTGCTTTTTTTAATCTCCTTTCATCTGCATCTTCCTTTTCTTTCATGTTTATCAAAGCTTCTATGACTTCTTGAGGAATTTCCTCCTCCTCTTCATTCATCTCTTCTCTTTCTAGGGCTTCCAACTCTTCATTCATTAACTTGATTACTGTTTTTACTAATTCAGCTTCTGCTACATCTGGGTCAACTACATTTTCTTTAAACAATATATCTTTAGATTGAACTGGGTGCTGGGGCAGGGGGTGTAAATCATCATCAGTAAGTGCAACCCCCTTTCCTTTTTTTCTTCTTTTCAATTTCTCTTCTTCAGTTTCTTCTTCCACCTTATTCTCCCCCTCATCCTCAGAATCTTCCTCATTATATGCTTGATTTAACATGTGTAAAGCATTTGATGGTCCCACTTCCACTTTCTCTTCCCCCGAACTCTCATACATCTCCCCAATCACCTTTAAGCTTTCTATTCCTTCAGGTTTCTCCCCCTGTTTTGGTGCATCTGAGGTCTTCTCAACCTCAGATTGCCCCTCAAGGGTTCGAATTTTCACTAACGCTTCATTCAGAGCAGCCTCCAGAGCCGAGTTCCATTTAGCCAAAATGGCATTCTTTTCTCTCAACATAATGTTCTCAAACTCAAGCTTGGCATTTTCACACACAACATCATAAAGGTTAGGACTTGATGGTGGGGTTTCAAGAGAAGGCTTTGGTGTGGGTTTAGAAAATGGTTCAGATTCTTCTGTTTCTGGAGATGGAATGGTATATGGTTCAGCAGATGGGGTTTGAGTAGGTAGTGGAGAGGTTTTAGTGGCAGGTTGGTCTGGAATGGGTTGGGCTGATTGTAATGGAACTTGTAGTGGAGATGTAGGTGGTGTAGGAACAGGAATATCATCAGTTCGTTCGGGGTCGGACATAACAGGTTCGGTAGGGGAAGGTGAAGAGGTAACATTGTTATCATCAGCCTTTGTCGCAACAGACTCTGTGTCATCAATGTGAACTGCAGGTGGAGGTGAGTCTAGTGGAGTTATCTTATGCATTGTGGCTGCAACCTCTGATACAACTTGAGCGACAAACACATCCTCATCCATCGGCTCATTTGTCTCCTCTTGTACATCAACCTCTGCAATGTCTTCCTCTTGTGCAGCCTATTCAATTAAAGACACTTCTACTTAATTGCCTCTTATGCCACATCATCATTACCTATCATCATGTCATTTCCTCCCGCATCACCATCATCATTATTTTTATTATCATGACCATCATCATCCATACCATCACTATCTTCCTCATCACTGTGTCCAGGGGTGCTCGGCACATCAATGGCATCTAGTGCTGGCACGAGCAACCATGGGAGGACATCCCAGTCATCATTATCAACAAACTTGCTCTGAGCATCTTCATTCGTTTGCAAATTTTCGGATCCTGAAGCCTCAACACCTCACTAGTTCGTTGAAGATTAGGCAAAAACCTGTTGATGAAAATCTGCAGAAACTGCGGATACATAAGAAATCTTTGTCCTTCAGCCTTCTCCGCGTTTGTAACTAACCCTCGAAAGATAAAACGTGAGACATTAAAGTGTTGCCTGTACAGTATTGCTACAGTCAGAGTGCCAAGCTCTCTGCTCAATAAGGTCCATGTCCCTCTCCGAGGAGATAAGGACTGTATGACGTGGTGAATCAGAAATTTGTAGATCAATGGAAAGCTTCCTTTCTGAAATTGCCCTTCTTTAACTCCTCCTTGATAGCCCATAGTCTCTTGAAAGACTCTCAGAAGTCTTGGGACCGAGTAAGACGGCTGAGCCCCAAAATTGTCATTTAAGTCTAGAGCATCCCGGATTGAAGCTTTTGTTATCTCAATTTTGTGGTTTAGAACCGAAGCCTCAATTCTTTCTCCATTGACATCGTTGACATATGCTGCGGAGCCCCAAAAATCAGAAATATGATTTCTGTATATCGTGGGGTTTTCTGTCAATTCCACTCGCAGATTAGAGTTGGTTAGGAAATTTATCATTGGCTCCAACTCGCGATTATCATCGTCTATCTCCAGTTGCGCACACATATTGTGCCGTTTTTCGAACTTAAGCGCCATCAGTTTTGCAAAAATAAGAGAATGCCAGTACACAAAGTTGCAAAACTGGTATATGAGAAAGGATAGATGAGTAATGGCGACTTCGATTAACCTGTTCCGTAGTAATATGCACACCTGTCAGATCAAGTAAACAGTTAGTCAATTTGTTCAATTAGAAACCCTAATTTCAAAATCGGTGCGACTATTATCGAATAACGATGTCTTACCGAAGTTGAAACAGAGCTAATGGCTATAATCGAAGTGAAGTTAAGCAAGTAATAGAACAGCGAGCAAGAGGGAGATAGCACGAGAAAGAAGGCTTTCATTTAGGTTTAACAGAGAGAAATGTGATAAAAACTTTCTAAGCCCCCCTTTTATACCTAACGTTTGGGTGGTACAGTACCTTGGTTTGTCGTCTAGCACACGACAGTTGTCATTTAATTTCAAATTTAAATGTACCTCCCTTGCTCGAGCATACAGCCAAAGTAAAAGCTGGCTCCCCCTGTACACGAGTACATGGTACAACTCTTGCTCGATGTACTTGGAATATTCTCTGTCCTTGCTCGAGTACATGGTACAACCAGTGAGACAAAACAATATTCCTCTAGACTTGTGCTTGATTCCCTTAAATTAATTTACTAAAGAGCATTGAGTCATACTCGAGGTGTAGTGTGCTCGAATGGACTTGTTAAAATTCATTCAATATTCAATCCTGAGTCACACTAGGAAGCTTACCTTACTCGACTATACATCATGCTCGAGTGTAAAGAAATTTTACTACTCTATGCTCGAGATGTATTCCAGTGTTGGAAACTTTGCTCGACTCTATAGCTCTATGTGCTCGATGTACCTCTATGCTCGAAATCCTTATGCAGATTATATCTTTCTTATTCCTGTACTCGAACTCACAGCCTAAGTGTCTAGCTCTCAAGTTTGCTCAAACTATTTCATAAAATGTTCCAAGTTCCTTAGCTCGAACTCTTATACCTAAGTATCTAGCACACAACGATGCTCGAAACAACAAAATGTCTCCTTTCAGGTCTTTATGCTCGAAAACTTAGATCTTAGCTAGTTACCATGCAATCATGCTCGAAACACATGACACCAATTTTCATAACATAGCAGGTGCTTGAAGATAAGATGCATGCTCGAAACACTTAACAGCAAAACGTCTCATGTCATACTCGAAACAGATAGTCAATTTACACATCTCATAGTATACTCGAAGCAACAATGCATAAGCAGGTACAGATTCCTTGCTCGAAATACTTAACCTATATGTCAATTCAGTTTGAGAACCACAACATTTATGGCACTGATTCAAGACATGAGTAATCATGTTTCGTGCTCAAAATTTTAACTTTTATCAAAGAATAATCATTTCATAACAGTAAATCAAATGAGCAATTAGTTTAAGGTGACATAAGAGATCAAAATCCAGTTCAAAAATAAAATTCATTTTAAGACAATTGGAAAGATCTCAATCGTGGGATCAGACTATTTAACACAATGATCACACCACTTCATGGTCAATGTTATTATGACTCAAGTCAGGTTGACAGCAGGTATACTTAGCATAATGGTCATTGCTTTTAGTGATACATTTAGGATTCTATTAGTACATAAAATAGGAATGGTTATCACTATAGCTTCAGGTTGCCTCTAATCTCTTCTCAAAGCGTATTTAGCTTTCTCCAAATCACCCCGATTTGACTCTGACCCCCTGATGCCCTGGTCAAAATTGATTTTTGTATTCTAGAGCAGTTATTTAGTTATATTTTGTTTTTGATAACAGACTGTAAGGTTGAACGTTGGATTTACATGCCATCCGGACTTACATGCCTGACATTCAGGGTGTTTAGGACTTAGTTATATGCCCCACCCCTGTAGTTCCCTTAGTGCCCCTTAAGTTATGAAATCAGCTAACTTATATATATATATATATATATATATATATATATATATATATCTATATATATATATAGTATATTTTTTGATCTATATATACTTTTCAATCTTTTTCTCTCTTTTTTCTTTTGAGAGTTTTTCCATATATCAATAATTTATATATCTGCTCAAATATTTAATAGATTTTTTTTAGACCAGAAACACCAACGGGCTCGTGTATGATTGGATAATGACCTTTCTGCCTATCATCCGGAGAGATGTGCTAGAGAACATACCTTATTTTCCAATGTTTCACCACATCATACTTCAGCCAGTTTAGGTGTATATCACATATTGCAACTACAGACTATGGAAAGCTACCATACTTTGCCAATGACTGTACTTAAAGCCTTTTGAACTTACAATCCATGGGTTAGTTATCTTAAACAGTTTTCTATCATTTCCCATTTTAGGTTGGATTCAATTTCCCAGAAATCAGTTTCTTGCTTCTTTGAAGCTGGGAACTTGGATAATATTATCATTTCTCTTATTTGTTGTCACCAAAAACAGTGTTGCTTAATCAAAACTTTTACCATTTAAAAAACCATTTTTCTTTTGAAAATTCAATTGAAGAACAGTGATTTTAAAGAAAGTGTTGTCATTTATGCATTTTTAATTAAGCACACACTTTCACAAAATCAAAAGCACAAACTTTCAGATAGCATAGAAACACCAAAGTATCACTTAAGTCTGTTGAGCATGCTCAAAACTTCATCGAGCATGCTCGAAAATCTATCGAGCAACCTTAGAAGTGAATCAATACAATGATTGTGCTCGAGAGACTTAACTTTGTGCTCGAGCAGTAATTTGCAAGGGATAAGTAAGTTATCCTGAACATATGTACATGCTCGACCACTGGTAACAACATTCATGCTCGAGTTACTTGAGAAAAAAAACTTCCAAGTATGGATTGTTTATGCTCGAAGAGCATTAAATACCCATCCACAGAAGCATGCTCGAAACACTTGCAAAAGTTTTCAAGACTGCATTCTATGCTCAAGCAGTTGAGCAATGACATCTGTGCTCGAATGACTTAGAATAGTCTTTCAGAAGCCTATGCCTGTGCTCGAAGAGCAGTAAGCACATCATCAAGCACAGATTCATGCTCGAAGTACTTAGAATCATAAAAAATACATCATGCAAACACATATCAAAGTACTAACAGCTGTAATTATCAAAGTTAACAGAAATTCCACACAAGAATAGTCACAAACATGATTCACAAACATGATTCATGCAATTTGAGTAATCATTCAAGCATAGCAATGTTATCATCCAAACATTCAAAGTGAGTAACATAGATCACAAGTAAGCATATCACTTAAGCACACATTCTAAATTAAACCTCATAAGCATTTATCATTCCTAGGCATTTTAACAGAAAGTGAAACCTGGTCTTATCTAAAGGTTTGGTGAACAAATCAGCCAAATTATCAGATGTGTCTACCCTTTTCATTTCTATAAGCCCTTTTTCCTGACAATCCCTAATGAAATGATGTCTAATTTCAATGTGCTTAGTCTTAGAATGTTGGAGTGGATTCTTAACAATAAACATAGCAGTAGTATTATCAATTAAGATAGGAGTAACTAAGAAATTCAGACCATAGTCCAGCAGTTGATTTTGAATCCACAAAACCTGTGCACAGCAAGCAGATGCAGCAATGTATTCAGCTTCAGCAGTTGAGATAGACACTGTAGTCTATTTCTTGCATTGCCATGACACCAACCTGTTCCCTAAAAACTGGCAGCCTCCTGAGATTGATTTCCTACTCATGTTGCAACCATCATAGTCAATGTCTGTGTAGGCCATCAAATCAAAAGAGAGGTTCTTTGGATACCAAATCCCCAAATCTGGTTTTCCCTTTAGGTATCTGAATATCCTCTTGACTGCTAACATGTATGAAACCTTGGGGTTAGCTTGAAATCTTGCACAGACACACACAACAAACATAATATCTGGCCTAGATGTTGTAAGATACATCAGTGATCCTATCTTGGCCCTATACTCATGCTGGTCCACTGGATCCCCCTTTTCATCAGGTACCATTTTATCATGTGTATCCATTGGTGTGGACACTGTCTTGAAGTCTTGGCACTTGAATTTGTTAAGAATCTCTTGTACATATTTGGATTGATTTATGAAGATCCCATCAGCCTTTTATTGCACTTGAAGTCCAAGGAAGAAATTCATTTCTCCCATTGAGCTCATTTTGTACTTGGATTTCATTACTTGTTCAAACTCTTTGCACATTTGTTCGTTTGTAGAGCCAAAGATAATGTCATCCACATACACTTGCAGCAGCAGCAGGTCTTTGTTCCTTATTTTATAGAAAAGAGTCTTGTCAATTGCCCCTATACAGAAACCATTTTCCAACAAATGATTTGACAACTCATCATACCAAGCTCTTGGTGCTTGATGTAATCCATACAGTGCCTTGCTGAGCTTGTAAACTTTGTTGGGGTGCATTGGATCTTCAAATCCAGGAGGTTAAGTGACATAGACTTCTTCATCAATTTTCCCATTCAAAAATGCAGACTTTACATCCAATTGATAGACCTTTATATTCATGGATGCTGCATATGCCAGAAAGATTCTGATTGCTTCTAGTCTTGCAACTGAAGCAAAAAATTCTTCAAAGTCCACTCCTTCGTCTTGTAAGCATCATAGAGCTACCAGACTTGCTTTGTTCTTAATAACAATTCCTCTTTCGTCCTTCTTGTTTCTGAAAACCCACTTGGTGCCGATAGCATACTTGCCTCTGGGTTTGTCAACCAAATCCCATACATGTAAGTCTCTGAATTGGACCAATTCTTCCTGCATAGCTTCTACCCAGCTGTTGTCTTTCAAGGCTTGATTAATGTTCTTGGGTTCCACTTGGGATAAGAAGCAGGCATACAGGTAGATGTTTGCCTTTTCAGAAGAACTTCTTGTCACTCTTTCATGCATGTCTCCTATTATGTTTTCTGCTGGGTGTTTTCTTTCAACAGAAGTGGTTTGCACAACTTGTTGTGCAGATACTTCTGTTTCAAGATTTGTCATCTTTAACACAGTAGAGGCATCTTCAATTCTCATTTGGGATTCTTCATTTGCTTGAACTTGATTTATCTCTGATGAAGATGCTTCATTTGACCCAAATTGCAGAGAGTTAAACAAAGACTGGAACCTTTCTTCAAAGTGGTTTATCCTTTCAGTCTGATCAGGTTGCTGACTTTGAATTGGATCACTCTCAACTTCACTTGGCCCTTCATTGGAAACTTCCATTGCATCATCTTGTCTATTTGTATCAATTTCAGTAGCTTGAAGGTTGTTTCTTTCAAAGTTAAAGCCATTAGACTCAGGAGCAACAGATGACCATAGCTTGTCCAGATCAACTTGTTTTTGCTTTTCTTTATCTTCAAAGCTGGTTCTGTACATGCTGTCATCCATATCTTCACTGTAGATTTTGAATGATTTGATCATCTTTTCTAAGTCAAACAGCCACTTGGGTCCTTCAACATTATTGAAATGGTTTTCATTAATGATTATATCAGAAGATTCAATCACCACCATGTGCTCCTTCACATAGACTCTGTAAGCCTTTGAATGAGATGAATAACTTACAAAGAAGCATTCCAGAGATTTGGACTATAATTTGTTCAAATAGTCCTTTGTATTTAGGAGTGAGCACTGCATCCAAAAGGCTTTAAGAACTTTACATAAGGTTTTCTCTTAAAGATAACCTCATATGGAGTCTTATTTTGAGCCTTGTTCAAAAGAACCCTGTTCTGCACATAACATGCAGTGTTGATTGCTTCTGCCCAGAAGGTGACTGGTAAATTTGCATCAGCAATCATGGTCCATGCAGCTTCAATTAAAGTTCTGTTTCTTCTTTCTGCAACACCATTCTATTCAGGAGTTCTGGGGGCACTGTATTGTTGGAAGATACCCTTAGAAGTGCAGAATTCATCCATAATTCCATTTCTGAACTCTGTGCCATTGTCACTTCTAATGACCTTCACCTTCTTTTCAAGTTGATTTTCCAATTTTAGCACATACATTCTGATTAACTCTGCAGTTTCATCTTTGCTGCCCATAAAGTATACCCAGGTAAACCTTGAATAGTCATCAGTAATTACCAAGTAGTATCTTTTCTTCCCAATACTTGGAACACTTACAGGACCAAAAAGATCCATGTGTAGCAGTTCCAAGACCTCATCAATAGTATTTATCATTTTGCTTTTATGTGAGGATTTGTGCTGTTTCCCTTTCAGGCAGGATGTGCATTTTTCTTCCAATTTGAACTCTCTTGTGGGAAGGCCAACAACATGTTCACCTTTTACAAGTTTGTTCATGTTCTTTAAATTCACATGACACATCTTCCTATGCCATAGCTTAGTTTCAATTTCAGTTGCTTTTGACACAAAGCATGAACCACCTCTTGAAGTTGCAGTATTCATTCTCAGTTCATAGAGGTTGCCATTTCTTGGAGCCATCATCATAATCATGTCAGTTGGGATAACAAATTCAGGCTTCAAGATCAGGCAGTGTTCATCATTGAAAGCCACTTTGTATCCTTTATCACAGACTTGAGAAATGCTGAGCAAGTTGTATTGTAGTCCTTCAACATGCAGCACATTCTCAAAGGATACTTTGCCATTTATGAGTGTTCCTCTTCCAACAATCTTTCCTCCATATTCATCACTCCCAAAGGCAATTGGCCCTTCATATTTCTTTTCATAGTTTATTAACACTCCCTTATCACAGGTCATGTGCTTGGAACATCCACTGTCCATATACCATGAGTCATTTTTGTTCAGAGACTGTTCCTGCACATACACAAAAAAGAATTAGTTTGAATCTGATTTACAAACTGCATCAGTTTATAATTCAGTGTCAGTGGAAGATTCATGAGGAGTTGGAGTTGGAACTGGAGCTGGGTCTTCATACACAATTTCACAATCTTCTTCTGTGTCAGAATCTGCCCTATCCTTCACAACTTGTTTTTTGAATAGATTTTCAGTTTGCTCAATCACATAGTTCTTCTTTTCAATCACCTCCTTCTTAGTCTTCCATTGGAACCCTCTTGGTTCAAAGCCCTGCTTCATCAGAAATTTCTCATCTCCATTAAGAACACCAGGTCTAATCTTCTCCTTTCCTTTGTCACTCGACCTTTTGTTCTTTGTAGGTTTGCTAAACACACTTGGTTCATCTTTGATCTTTAAGACTTGTTTCAGTCTCTTTTCAAGCACTAACTTTTTCTTTTCATCATCTGAACTGCCTTTTTCTTCATTTAAATATCTTTGATACATTTTCTTGTATCCTTTCATATCAAACCCACTAACCACATCAAGAACTTCAAGTTCTTCCTCTTCAAACCAACAAGAGTCAGTGTGATGACCATATACATCACACTTCTTGCACCAGATCTTTGCATAGCTTCCCATATCTTCAAGCAATTGCTAGTCTTTAATTTTGTCACTAGGTTTGGGAAAATCAAAGCCTAGGGAGGTTTTAGGACATAGTGAATTGCTGAAGTCTATCTAGATTGGTTTGTTTAGATCAGGCTCCAAATGATATTTTTCTTTGACAAATACAACAGGCTTGAACTTTGAATGGGTTCTCAAACTGCTTCCTTTTTCATTTCCAACAGATCTTCTCATTTAAACATATTCCACATCTCCAATGTTAAAAAGTTCATGGTTTGAGAAGACTGGATAGTGTTGGTACATGTGTGTCAGTAGTTCATAGTCTAGCATTTGTAATCGAGTCTGTAATGCAATTATGTTTTGATTATGTTTATTTGTGTAATACGCGAAGTTGTCAACAAGTTCGCTATGGCGAACTTGTTGAATCAGCGAAGTTATCGACAACTTCGCCTGTGGCGAAGTTGTCATATATATAAACTGTTCAGCGGAACAGTTTATGTAGTTGGTCGTTTAGGGTTTTGTTTCAGTTATTCAGTAACCGAGTTACGTGTCATAGTCTGTAACAGTGACCTCGGGTCACGTGTTTGTTATCAATATAACGTGGTGGGTTTATTGCTTGTGTGTTCGATCTCTACATACTCTACACTCGTATCTACCTACGCAGGGATTCCGCACCTGCGTTGTTAGCGACATCCCGTGTACGATCCGTCCAGGAACCTACAATTGGTATCAGAGCCATCGGCTCGATTGTGAGGTTCGGGATTTCACGCGGGTGTAGAAATCGTCTCGTTTGACCTATTCGCGGGATGTGTTTTTGTTGGGATTGTGTTTTGCTCGTGCTTGACAGTCATTTTCAAGCCATTGCATTTGATCGGAAACTGCTGGATTGACGAAAACAGATCTGAACAGTTTCCTTGTTCATCGGGCGAAGTTACCGTTCTTCGGGCGAAGTTACCATTCTTCAGGCGGAGTTGCCGTCACTGGAATTAGGGTTTCGGCGAAGATATAAGGATTAGCGAAGTTAATCACAACTTCGCTTACCTCATAAGTTCGCCTTAGCGAAGTTATCCGCAACTTCGCTTTCCACCCAAGTTCGCTTACCTCATAAGTTCGCCTTAGCGAAGTTATCCGCAACTTCGCTTTCCACCCAAGTTCGCTTACCTCCTAAGTTCGCTCATTCTAAGCGAAGTTATTTTTAACTTCGCCAAGTCTAGCGAATTTAAGAACTCAGCGAAGTTCTCTTTTCAGCGAAGTTAACTTTCAAGCGAAGTTATTCTTAACTTCGCCTACTGAGCTGTTTTAATATTTTTTTTGTATTTTCAGGTTTTTCAGGTTTTCGCAAGGATGTCGTCAATTAACATCTCCGATTTGGTCAAGATGGAAGTAGAAGCGGGGTCTGCCACTAAGGCTCCGAGGCTGATGAAAGGAACTGACTTCGTGGCATGGAAGGACAGATTCATCCAATACATCAAATACCAGGATGCCAAAATGTGGGTGTGCATCCAGGATGGATATATCCCTCCAACTGCGCAATACGAAGGTCGTGATGTGGTTAAGAAGTACAGCAAAATGGAGGACGAAGAAAAGAAAATGTACGAGGCCGAAAGCAAGGCCCATGCTGCGATAACAATGGCACTTCCTCAAGAGGTTTCTCCATACGTTCCGAAAGTACACTTCTGCGAGAGAGCTTTGGGATGCTCTTGAAAATAGATTCGAGGGGAATGTGGGTATCCGTGCATCAAAGATCAAACTCTTAAAGACCCAGTTCTCCGTCTTCAAATTTTTGAAGAACGAATCACTGGATGATATTATCACCAGATACTATCATCTAATGACAGAGCTTAGCAATTATTCGATTGCTTACCGAGAAGAAGAGATAGTTGAAAAACTTCTCGATGCTCTCCCACCGAAGTGGGAAATGTACACCGTTCTTATGAGGGAAGACAGAGACTTTCCTAATTGTGATCTTGAAACGGCAGTAAACAAGCTCAGAACTTATGAGCTTAATATGGTTCGAAAAGAAACACCAACAGATCAGATACAAGACCCTGGTATGTATGGTGCAAAGGTTAACTCAGGCTCGAGTTCGAGGCCTGAATCTGCTGCTTATTACTCAAAAGGGGAGTCAGGTTCTGACTCTTCTCAAGAAGGAAACGTTTCTGTAAACTCAAACGGCGATGTCTGTTTCGTTGCTGGAGGATCAAGTACTTCAAAGCCTCAAGCATCCTCAAGTGGTTTTTCTGCAAATGCCACAAGCAATAATTATTCCAAGATGCCTATGAGTGTAAAATCTGCTGAAGAGCAGTTTGCAGTCTATGCATCATTTATTGCTTCCTATGAAAACTACATCCAGGGGAAGATTGTGGACCCTGCTGCTCTAGATGAGGATTACGACCAGATCGATGCTGATGATCTGGAGGAGATGGATTTGCAATGGCAAATGGCAATGATTGTGAGGCGTGTAAAAAGGTTTATGAACAAAACTGGGAGAAAGTTTGTTGGTGGTAGGCCCGGGTTCGACAAATCCAAGGTAAGGTGCTATAATTGTCAACAGTACGGGCACTTTGCCAAGGAATGCAGAAATGAGAGGGTTGAACGAGGACAAGGTCGGCCTACACAACACTCTGGAGTTAACAGAGAGATTAACGCCATGTTAACCAGAGAAGCAGGCGAGTACAACTGGAACTCGCATTCAAGTGGTTCTGGTGAGCAAGCGAACATGGCTGAGGCTGAAGTTAAAGAATGTGAGAAGGTTGTTGGAAATGAGAAAGCTACTGATGAAGAAACTGCTTTCATGGCAGATGACAAGGATAATCGCTCCGAGGTAAGTACTAAGAATATTTGTACTAGTTGTGAGAATTTGTCTGAGCAACTTAAAACGATAACTGATCAGTATGTCCGTTTAGATGCTGACTTTAAAACTATTAAAGAAGATCACCATTTTACGAAAGCAAGAGAAACAAGCTATAAAATTAAAATAAAAGCATGTGAAAAAGACATTCAAAGCTTAAAAATTAAACTTGCTGAGAAAATTGAAATAATTGATCTTAGTTATGAAGTTTTAGAGGAAAAAACAAAATTGATTGCGGATCGAGATAAACAGATTGCTGACCACCAGGTGAAGGTGGTGGAACTGAACCGCAAACTTGAGCAGTTCCGGAATTCCTCGGCCATCCTTGATCACCTTGTGAGTGATCCAGGTACCTCTGCAAAGAGGGGAGGAATCGGATATAATGAAGTTCCACCACCCTTTAACCACAACTATACTTATAATCCGAGTGTTCAGAAATCTGTTGATTTCGAAGTTCCTCAGACAACTCCAATCAAAATTACTAGTGTAAAACCAAGTGTTAGCTGTGGCGAAACAAGTTCGCCTGTTTCCAATTTGAATATTTCTGTTTCGAGTCCAGTCTTATCGGATTCGGATAAGTTGTCTGAATCTGGTCAGACAAAAGAGAAGGTAGGGTTACCCACCGATGGAGATAAAAATAAAGTTTCTAAAAAGAGTTCTCCACTCAATCCGTACGTCCCACCTTATGTGAGACGAACGGCTGGTAACACTGCCTCTACATCCAAACCAACATTTGACAAGAAAATGGAGCGTCGGTGTTGCTTTAGATGTAACAAATTAGGGCATTTAGTTGCAGATTGCCCTCTGGAGCCGAGATTCAGAGGTGTGAAGTCAAACAAAACTGAGTATAAGCGTCATTTCGATACTGCTAAAAATGAAAACTTTACAAAATGCCAAAATGTGACGAATTCAAGTTTTCATAAAAACAGACCTCAGTTTTACAACCAAACCTCAAGATATAACACTTTCAATTCTCAAAGGTCTGGAAGGCATTACACTCAATCTGCAGGGAGATTCCCTAATAGGACTCACAGAAATTATCCTGATGCTAACTTGAGAAAGCCAGGGTACGGGACGTATCGATCCAAGACCAATTGGTCTTGGGTCCCAAGATTCTAACTCTTTGTTTTATTGTGCAGGAACAGTTGAACAGGGCTGCCAACAATCTTTGGATTGTAGATAGCGGCTGTTCCCGGCACATGACGGGCAACAAACACTTGTTGCAGGATTTAAAACCTGTTCAGGGAGCAAGAGTTAGTTTTGCTGGTGAGAGCGGTGGTAGAATTACCGGTAGAGGAACTGTGTCGAATGGGAGAATGACACTTGAGAATGTAAACTTTGTGGAGGAGTTAAAGCATAATCTGCTGAGTGTGTCGCAGATTTGTGATAAAGATTACACTGTCCATTTCACGAAGAATGAAGCGATAGTATTGAAGCCTGGTTTTCAGATACCAGACGAATGGATAGTAATGAAAGCTCCACGTGAAACGAATACATATGTGATGGACATGAGGTCTACTGAAATGGCCACCGGAGAATCTTGTTTAATGACAAAAGCAAGCGAATCAGAATCAGAATTGTGGCACAGGAGAATGGTACATATTCATCTTCGGAAGATGAACTTCATTGTCAAGAATGGGCTTGTGATGGGCGTTCCCTTAAAAAGTTTTAACTTTGAAGACAAATGTATAGCATGCAAGAAGGGAAAGCAACACAAGAAATCCCATCTCACTAAGAAGATTAACTCAATTGCCGGTACTCTAGAACTACTTCATATGGATCTCTTCGGTCCCGTGAATGTACAAAGTCTAGGAGGTACCTCTTACTGCTTGGTGATAACTGTTGACTACTCGCGATACTCGTGGGTATATTTTCTGAAATCAAAAGACGAGACAACTCAAATGGTGAAGAATCTAATTACAAAAGTTGAGAACGTCATGAGTAAATCAGTTAAATTCATCAGAAGTGACAATGGGACAGAGTTCAAGAACTTTGAAATGGAAATTTTCTGTCTTCAGAAGGGAATTGAACATCAATACAGCGCTCCGTATACTCCGCAACAGAATGGAGTGGCTGAAAGGAAGAACCGAACGTTAATTGAAGGAGCCAGAACTATGCTGGCAGACTCGAAGCTTCCTGTGATGTTCTGGGCTGAAGCAGTTGCTACAGCCTGCTATGTTCTGAATAGGGTGTTAACAGTTAAGAAACTTGGAAAAACTTGTTACGAGCTTATGCACGGAAGGAAGCCCAACTTGTGCGGTCTTGAACCATTTGGGTCTCCTTGTTCGATTTTGAAGACTAATTCGAAATTTGGTGAAGTAGCCGATGAGGGAATCCTAGTCGGTTATGTTGTTGGGACTCCCAACAGACGGGTCTTCAATACGTCGACTTGCAAGGTGGAGGTGGTTTGTAACACCGACATTACTAGTTACCAACCGCCAAAACCAAGCAATGGACCTGCTGAGCTTTTCGACTATGTTAAACTTTTTAAGTCGTTTAACGTACCTGATTTGGAAATTTCTGAAGAAGACGAAAGAGCTGTGACGAAGATGATACTTGATGAGGAAGAGAATCTATTGCAACATCAGATGTTTGAGAAATCTCAACCTTCCACATCAAACCCTATCGATACCCCTGCGGCCTCAACTGAAGATGAATTTATTAATCCTTTTCACTCTCAGCCAGAAACAACCATAGATGAGATATCTTCAAACTTGGAAGACAATTTACATGTCGGTGCTGTTTCGACCACGAGAATTCACAAAGATCACCCATTGGAGAACGTTATAGGTGATGTGTCCTCCAGTGTACAAACCAGAAGTAGCTTGAATGAGCACACCTGTGTTTATACAAGCATAAAAGAAACGGGTATAATGAATGAATGTTTGTACTCCTGCTTTATAAGCCAAATTGAACCAAAGAATTATCAAATGGCTTTAAAGGACAGCTCGTGGGTCGAGGCCATGCAAGAAGAGTTGGCTCAGTTCGAGAAAATGGAAGTTTGGACCTTGGTTGAAAAACCAAGGAATGTGTATGCTATAGGCACAAAATGGGTGTTCAAGTGTAAGAGAGATGATAAGGGAATTATCGTAAGAAATAAGGCGAGGCTGGTTGTTAAAGGTTTTAATCAGCAAGAGGGTATTGATTACAATGAGGTGTTCGCTCCTGTCGCCCGGTTAGAAGCGATTCGATTGTTTTTGGCGTTTGCTGCATTTAAAAAGATGAAGGTGTTTCAGTTGGATGTGAAGAGCGCTTTTTTAAACGGGAAAGTTGATGAGGTTGTGTATGTTGAGCAACCTCCGGGTTTTCCTGACCCAGACTTTCCTGATCACGTATACAGGTTGAGCAAGGCGTTATATGGGTTACATCAGGCACCTCGTGCCTGGTATTCAACGTTATCGGACTACTTGCTGGAAAATGGTTTTGAAAGGGGATTGATTGACAGTACGTTGTTTGTGAAGAGAGAAGGATGTGACTTCCTACTGGTTCAAGTCTACGTAGATGATATCATTTTTGCTGCATCAAGAGTATCCATGTGTCAGGATTTTGAAGCTGTCATGAAGAAACGATTCGAGATGAGTGCTATGGGTGAACTAACTTTCTTTCTAGGATTGCAGGTTGATCAGAAGAAGGACGGGATGTTCATTCATCAAACGAAGTACGTTCATGATGTGCTGAAAAGATTCAAGATGGAGGACAGCTCTCCATATGATACTCCAATCTGCGTCAATCATAAATTGGGTGCTGAATCAGATGGTGACGCAGATGTGGACCCAACTCTGTATCGGGCGATAATAGGTTCATTAATGTATTTAACTGCTTCTAGGCCTGATATAATGTTTGCTGTTTGTCTTTGTGCACGTTTTCAGGCAAATCCGAAAGAATCTCATTTGAAAGGTGCAAAGAGGATACTACGGTATCTCAAGGGCAAGCCGAAGCTGGGGTTGTGGTACCCAAAGGGAGGAGACGTTGAACTGGTGGCTTATACAGATTCTGATTATGGGGGATGCAATCAGAGTCGGAAGTCAACAACAGGAGGCTGTCAGTTTCTTGGAGGAAGATTAGTTTCCTGGCAGTGCAAGAAACAGACATCAGTTGCAATTTCAACATGCGAAGCTGAATACATGGCAGCATCAAACTGCTGCTCTCAGGTTTTGTGGATTCAGCAACAATTGCGCGACTATGGTCTGAATTTCTTACTCACTCCTATTTTAATTGATAACACTGCCGCCATCTCAGTAATTAACAATCCCGTGAAGCACAGTAAAACTAAGCATATTAACATTCGTCATCACTTCATACGGGATTGTGCTGAGAAGAAACTGATCAAGATCGAAAAAGTTGATACACTTGAAAATTTTGCTGACTTGTTTACAAAAGCGTTTGATAAATCCAGATTTCAAAACCTAATTGAGCTGAACGGGATGATCAATCCCGAGTAACCATGCCTTTGTGTTTATTTAAAAAAAAAAAAAAAAAAAAAAAAAATTAATTAAAAATTTTGTGTCATTATTGCTTAAAATTAGTTGGTTACCTCAGTTTGATGGACATATCCTCGGATATGTTTTGGTCCTCGTTTCAACTTAGAGAATGAGGATAGCCATTAACCGGAAGACTGAAAGTGACCGGGGCAGTTATGACATGTGTTCTTTCAGTTGCTGAAAATTAGTCGGTCATTCTTAGTAAGAAGGACACATACTTGTATGTGGTCGGTCCAGTTGATCCATTGGATCTTCAGGATTGCCGTTTACCTGACGACTTTGACATGATCGGGGCGATTGAAATCAAAATTTTATTGGGAAATGAAATTACTTTTCAAGTCTAATACTTCCTAAGAAGTTCTTTGCTGTGTTTAACAGAAAATTGATCCAACCTTGGAAAATGATATATATACTGATTGTGTGTGCTTAACTAGTGAAGTTATTAGGCTTAAAAGACTTTAGAACAGTCATTGTATGTCATGGTAATTTTTATGGTGCGTAAAAGTGTATGTGATACTAACTTAAACTACTCGAATTTATGTGGAAACTCCTTAAGAGTTTTGAATGTCTTCACACATATCTTTCCGAATGATAGGCAGAAAAGCGACTACCCAGTCATACACGAGCCCGTGAGTGTTCTGATTCCCGCGAAGAAAGCATTTCAAGACACTGCAGTGATCCAGATTCGGGACTTGCAGTGGTTTAGTACTCCGAAGTCAATAAGAATGTTTGGTTTAAAAAAAAAAAAAAAAAAAAATGCATGTATATTTTTAGTACTTATGAGACATAGTAATAATCAAGACTTCTCAATTCTGGAGTAAGAAGAGAACGGGAAGCAGACAACGAGTATCTACAAGTTAATCAGACACTATGGGTCGAAGTCAATTCGGGGTGACTTGGGTATAGCCAAATACGCTTTGAGAATAGATGGAAGACATCATTATCTCTGAGTTGTTGCCCACTTAAAATTTTGAGCTTAACTGAACATTAATACGTATCACAGAAACGATGAAAACCATTTAAGTTATTTACATGCTTGCAACCTGTTTCTCTATGTCATAATACAGCTAAACACGGATCCAAGTGACAGTCACATAGTTAGTATGATTCCTGTTGGGATCTTTTCTAAAACATAGTGGTCCCTGACTAGACTGAAATTTGATCCCTTATTTCGTTAAAATTTTTATAAGTTTTTCTATTTTTGTAGTTGTGTTATTGTAAAACTGGTTACTTGGACATGATCATATTTGGTTAACTCTTTTTGGAAACTTCTAATGTTAAGTGCAAGATTTTTCAAACTTAAAGGGCTGATTTTGAAATTACGGGCGAAGTTGTTGAATTCGGCGAAGTTGTGCTTAACTTCGCTGAGGCGAAGTTAAGCGTAACTTCGCCTGAACAAACTCTGCCCTATATATAGACTTTGAAACAGTAACAGGTTATTATTCTCAACTTATTCCGGCGAATTTACGATTATTTCCGGCGAACTTGATTATATTTTCGATTTCGATCTTTGTTTCCAGTTTCTTGTGCTCATTGACGGTATGTGTTGTCAATATCATTCACATACTTACTCGTTCGGTATAGTTTTACCCGGTTCGAGACCTCGGGTCGTCGAACCTTCAAAACCAAGTTTTTCACCTTTGTGTTACGTGTTCATGGACGAGCTTTACGTCTTAACACCATTACTATATGTTGTTCTTCACTCCTGGATCGTCAAATCGTTTCGAAAACATCGGATCTATGGCCTTTGAATCTGAACAGTCGCCGTTTCAGATTCAGGCGAAGTTAAGGTTTAGGCGAAGTTATCCACAACTTCGCCAGGATATTAATTTCGCCTGTGGCGAAGTTATCCGTAACTTCGCCTTGAACTCAAGTTCGCCTGTGGCGATGTTGTGATACGGCGAAGTTATCATCAACTTCGCCTATACCATTTTACTTAACAGTTTTTAGACGAAATTACAGTTGAAGCGAAGTTGTTCCTAACTTCGCCTCACCTATAAGTTCGCCTGTACAGGTTTAATCACAACTTCGCACGTGGTACAAAGCGAACTTGTGAGTTGCTTAACTGTTCTCTAACTTGTTTTGTTTTGTGCAGATATGGCTGCTGTTGGAGGTGCTGGTGGTGACGACGGTGATGATCAAAGACAATTCTTTCCAGCACATAACCAGTACATCACTTTAGATCCAGACGCACGAGGCGTAGAAGACTACAGGGAGATTATCACGTTTCTCCTGCGATCAAGAGTCTTTCACGCGCTCACAAATACACTGCCTATTTCTCTGCCTAACATTGAAGACTTCTGGCAGACAGTGTACTATGATTGCAGGCCTGAGCCTCCGGTGATGCGAGCAACCGTAAATGGTCATAACATACAGTTTTCCTCGGAAGACATACGGTTGGCTCTGCAGTTCGGTGAAGAAACAAGAGATGACCCAACGGAGTTCGTAGCTCCTTTCCGGGATGGAGCTTATTTGAGGATGGGTTATTCGGGTCCGCTGGGGGACTCGCAGAGGAGGAAAGGGTTTCTGCTGGATCAGTGGCGCTTCCTGATGCATGTGTTGATTGTATGCATGTCCGGCAGGAAGGCAGGAACAGATGGGATGGGCGCGACGATGCAGTCAGCCATGATAGCGCTGACTTACAACCGCCGTTATTCTTTCAGTCAACTAATATTCTACGAGATCGATCGTCAAAGAAAGGCTGTGGCGCGCGAGCGATTCACTATGTATCCTCGTTTCTTACAGATGATTTTAAATCATGTCGCTCCGTCGCTACCGCAGAGACGCCCAATAAGATACGTCGAATGCGTAACGAAACGTATCTTTGCTCAGTGCCGAACTTCGAGCACTCGTAGCAAGCCTGAGCTGCGTCCCAGGCATACCCCACTGTTCGGGTATCTTATCAACCCGGGGTATGTTCCTGCAGGAGGGGACGAGTTCAGAGACCCACAGCCACATCAGGCGGCAGCACCACATGCTGTATCAGCTGCGCCTGTTGTATCTACTGTTGCCTCTGCTGCTGTGCCAGCTGCGGTATCTCCTTCTGTGTCTACTGCTGAAGACGTTGATCTTGCTGCTGCCTTTGGCGTACAGGGTGTGTTTGATATGGATGTCTCGGGTCCTCAGTTTGTGGATGTTACTAGAGCAGTTACTTCGGTAGCTGACTCCGATCTAGACGAAACGTTTGCTGAAGCGAGACGACTTATGGTGTCTCGGGAGAGAATTACGGGAAAGAGGCCGAGAACGGTAGACGAGGATGAGGACGAAGTTGATGAAGAGGAGGCAGTGCAGATTGTGCTCAGACGTTCACGAAGAGAACGGACAGGTATGGGTTCCGGAGCTGGAGAATCTTCGAGGCTGGTACGTTTTGCTCCACCTGCCTTGTCTGGTATGTCTCTTCTTCCTACTACAGCACAGGTTACTGCTGTCGAGACATCGGCCCCAGCAATTGTGTCCCTACCACCCCAACCGCTTAATCCACCGGTGGTAGTTGCACGATTTGTGGAGTCGACCATCACTACTACTGCAGGGTTACCAAGTGTACCACCTGCGGTCACTTCTGCTGCTGATGTCCCGCCAACTTCAACGCCTACTTCAGATTCCGAGAGGATTACATCACTAGAGCGGATTGTTGCTGATCAGACAAAGACCATTCAGAGCCTAGTGGAATCCAATCGACTACAAGCAGCCCTCCTGGTGGAACACGGAAAAGTAATAGATGCCTTCAAGGCATTCTTGGCATCTCAGGGGGAGAAGACGTGTAGGGGTGATGAGTTGAGGACAAAACGTAGAGAAGATCATGACGATGATCCCAATGCACCGGAAGGTGCAGGTGGTGAGCTGCCAAGAACCTCTCAGGCTCTTGGGGCTTTCACAGCTGAGGGGGAGTCTACAAATGCAGCTGGTGATGACGTTGTAGCGGTTGATGATGATGCTGATGTTGAAGATGTGATCGACGCATTGAAAGAGTTGGATGAGGAAGATGATGAGTTTATGATGGAAGATGATGTGCTGCCAGTTGATGAGATTGAGAGGATTGGAGAGCAGATTACGGTTGAAAACGTGTTAGAAGAAGGTGAGATTGTTGATGACTCCGTGGAACACGAGATTCCGGAGGTTGAGAGACCAGGTTTGGGTGATGAGAACGTGGAGGAAGATGCTGAGTGGGAGGAACAACCAAAATGGAAGGAGGGTTGTGCCCACTGGTTCGTAAAGACGAAGAAGCCGGCGGTCCCTAAGATGTTCAGAAAAAGTTACAATATTAAGGGATACGCGGAAGCCAAGAAAGGTATTATCTGCTGGTTATACGACGAGCAGCTGCGGCTCTTCGTGATCAAGAGATATGATGGCATTCAGTACTTCCAGAGAAAGTTGAGATCTCTAAACACACTGCCAGAATGTGAAGTAAAAGATTTAGCCAGATTGGGATTGGTAAACAGAAGTGAAGACAACATGGCTAGAATCATTGCGAAGATCGTGTGGAAAGAGTGCGTTAAAGAGAAAAAGTTTGAGCTACTGAAACCACAAAAGGGAAAACTTGTTGAAGACAAGGATAGAGGTCTGAGAGTTGATGGAAAACCTTGGATGGTCATGAAATACAAACCGATCCGGTTCCTTAAAGAAGTACCGATGAAGTTCATGCCCAAGGACGTGCTCAAAGATCTAAAATGGTGGTACGTGGATTGTGAGACAGCTGAGGCGGTAATGGAAGATGAGGATGAACAAGAAGTACTTCGGGTTTACGACCCGATGCATCTTGTTAATCTATCGAAGGCTGATCTGAAAGTGCTCAACGAGAAGAAGATCTTCTACATTCCTGCTTGGAAGGATCAAGCTAGGAAATATCAACGGGTGGTGTCGGTATGTGTTAGAGAAGGAGCGCACGCGTAGAGATGCAAGATTACAAGACTCAAGATTTGAAGATAAAGATATGAAGCTACTGCCAAGGGGGAGTCTGTTGGTACATGTGTGTCAGTAGTTCATAGTCTAGCATTTGTAATCGAGTCTGTAATGCAATTATGTTTTGATTATGTTTATTTGTGTAATACGCGAAGTTGTCAACAAGTTCGCTATGGCGAACTTGTTGAATCAACGAAGTTATCGACAACTTCGCCTGTGGCGAAGTTGTTGTATATATAAACTGTTCAGCGGAACAGTTTATGTAGTTGGTCGTTTAGGGTTTTGTTTCAGTTATTCAGTAACCGAGTTACGTGTCATAGTCTGTAACAGTGACCTCGGGTCACGTGTTTGTTATCAATATAACGTGGTGGGTTTATTGCTTGTGTGTTCGATCTCTACATACTCTACACTCGTATCTACCTACGCAGGGATTCCGCACCTGCGTTGTTAGCGACATCCCGTGTACGATCCGTCCAGGAACCTACAGATAGATTGGAGGATGTGATTGATCATAGGAAGATTTCACATTTTCTTCTGTTATTTTCTTGATTTCAGTCTGTGGTCTTGCACAGATGTCAAACACCACATGTTCTCTTCTAATTTTCTCATAGTGCTTTTTCATCTTTGGAGTCGTTTTTGGCAGGAGAGGAACCTTTTCATTTTTCTTTTTGCTTGGTCCTTTTTTCTTCATGCGCTTAGATGACTTTGAGTTTCCATAGCTGCAGTTACTATCTTCACTTGAGTACTCACTCCATTTCTTTTTCTCACAATCCTTCTTTTCATTATTCTCAGTCTCTGGTTCCTCAATCTGCTTTACTGCAAACTCTCCATTCTGGTCTACATACACATCAGCATATTGCTTTACAAACTCTTCTTTGTCATCAAAAACATTCTTGAACTGCTTAAGATATTCACTTCTACTCTCCTTGTCTACTTTCAGCGGGTAGCTGTCACAAAAAGGCGGTGGAACATTTTTGTACTTCTCTTCTTCAGTCATTTTATCAACATATCCCACAATATTGCCAGTAGAAACAAGGTTCTTCAAGAAATCCATTTGAATTAGCAGTTCAGCATTCTTCATCTTTTCTTCTGCACACATCTTTTTCAACCCTTCTATTTCAATGGTCATTCTTGATTGGGTCTGGTATGCCATCATGCAATCATCCTCAAGTCCTTTGATTTGACTTTCATAGGTTGCCTCACTAGTTTCATACACATTCAAAAAGGCTTCCTTCCTCCCACACTCAGTTTTCCATTTTCCAATCTCCTGATTAAGTTGATCAATAGTAATAAGAAGATCAGAAATTGAGATATCAGATTGTACCTGAGTATTTGAAGATTCAGCCTGGTCATGCACCTTTGCCATAAATGCAACATTTGCCCTCTCAATTTCAGCAGCATGGTTGCTCCAATCAAATTCCCCATCCTGTGACCCCCTGGAAACAACCACATTTCCTTGGTCTCTCTGCTGGTTCACATTGTTCTGATTTGATTTGTTCTAGTTTGTGTGAGCCTGCAATTGGTTGTTTCTTTGAGGTTGAAATGTTTGCTGTTGGGGTCTATTCAGATTTTGGTAGGGGTTCTGGTTGGTAATCTGATTTCTTTGCTGCTGGAAATTTTGATTTTGGTTCTAGTAGAATTGATTTTGATTCAACTAATTTCCAGCTTGCCTTGGCATGTTACATTCTCTTGCAAAGTGTCCAGGATGTTGACAATTATAACATATGGCCTTTGATTTGTCAAATCCAATTCTTTTAGTTGGACCATTGAAGCTTGTTCTACCTGTCCTGTTGTACAATCTCTTGCTCCTCACTGCTAGCATAGCTGCTTGCCATTTAATCTCCATATCTTCTAAATCATCAGCATCTATTTGTTCTAGGTCTTCTTGCACAATGCTTGTATTTATCAGATTCTTCGCCACAAAGGCATGGTATGACTCAGTGAACGTGGAGAACAAAGCCTGGTAGTCTGTTCCTTGAGTTGGGTTGTGATGCATGAAAGTAGTATGCCCATTTGCTGGAGATGGTGTGTCATCTTCAATCAGCTGAACATTAAATCTTGATTGACTACTGCAAGATGAGTTGGTTTCTGATGGTTCCTCAACAATAGGCTGTTGATTCTTGATTGAGAGGTTTCCCATGGGTGCCACAAGGGCATTGTTCATTTGAAAGCTTGGCTTGTCCTCTCGAATCATATGGTTTTCAATCATTTCATGTTCTGCAGCCTTGAGGAAGGCTATCACATCATCTAACTTGAAGTTAGGAAAGCTGGTCTTCTCTTTGATGAACTTGCTGGCAGTGTACCACTCACCAGACAGAGATGATAGAAGTTTCTTGTTCATGTCAAAATCAGATATCTGAAGGTCTGTTGTTCTAATTTCATTCACAATCATCATGAACCTTTACATAACTGACTTTAGTCTTTCTCCTTACTTGAACTTGAATCTATCAAGCTGCTGTTTCAATCTGTCTTTCTTGATGTCTCTTAATTATGTATTCCCCTCAAACGTTTCAATAACTGCATCATACATGCCCTTTTCAGTCTTGTGATGATTTACGCTTGTCAGAATTTCCCAAGAAAGCCCTAATTTCAGCATAGACAGAGCTTTATCATCCCTCTTCTTCATCTTCAGTTAAACTGTTGCGTTGTTGTTTGGAGCTGTTGAAGGAACGTAGTTTCCTTCAATGATTGACATCCACAGTTCGGGGTCATTTTAGTTCACAGCCGCTTCAAACAGCACTTTCCATTTTATGAAGTTTTCTTGTCCGAGTAGCCTTGGAATCTTGTTTGTCGAAACTTCTTGGTCTTCCATATCAGTTGATCTCGAGTTTGCAGTAGTGAGGATGGAGTAAAGCTTCAAGCTTCTTCACAAACTTCTGTCCCGTGGCCTTCAGCGAGCTTACTCAAGCTCTGATACCACTTGTCAGGACCGTGAATCGGGTGAAACCTCAAAAGGTTGACAAGAACACACCGACTCTGCTAACCTAAAGGCCTATTGAATATCCCGGCAGAATCAGGATATCCAACAAGTGGGAACGAAGGAGTGAAAGTATAACAGACACGAAACGTAAATGAATTATCAGTAAGAACAATTTCAAGACAAAGATTCACTTCATTTAATATATCATTCAATACAATAGTGAAAGGAATGTCTAGGGTTTCGTGTATGACGGTGGCGGCGATTGTACGAGAAAACAAAGAGAATATTCTTTGGAATGTTTTTCGTATTCAGTGAGTGCCAGCCTGTATTCTGTCTGGAAATCCGTGTCCTAAAAGGTATCCTAGGACCCCTATTTATAGACCCTGACATTCCTTCTAGAAGTTCCTAATCATTACATAATGAAACTCAAAATAATACAAGTGTTGAGTCCTCGAGCAAGGTAACTATCTAGCTCGAGCATACTCACTATGCTAGGTATGCTCGATGAGTGTATTCGAGCATATTTTACTTAGAATATATTCTCTTTCGGAGAATATATTCTCTTCCAGTAAGCTTCGTTCTTTTTGACTTGTCCATGCTTTGCTCGAACTAGTCCATCGAGTAAGCTCATTCATCTTGATGTCTTTAGTTATACTTATTCAGCAATCTTTAGCATGCTCGGATGTAAATCTTGCTCGGGAACTGAACTGTGGTCGAAGTCCTTGCTTTGATCACGTGACATCTTCTTATTGCATCCATCCTTTTCCCCATGTGCTCGATCATCCTATGCTCGTAACACTTGGTTAAAAACTTGTATGATCAAGCTGGTTGCTCGATTGGCAATCCATGCTCGATAGAAGAATACTCTTGCTCGTTGAAGTGTAGCTTGCTCGAAGCCTTAACACTTGTGGAATTAACCATTTAAGGTTCTGAAGACCTTGCTCGAGGTAGTAAAACCATGCTCGATCGCCTAAGCTTGCTCGAAGTCCATACTTAGCCATTTTCTACGGAGGTTGTGAAGATTCCAATCTTCCTTATCAAAAATCCGACCCTACAATGGCGATGATTGTAAGAAAGGTGAAAAGGTTCATGCAAAGAACAGGAAGAACAAGCATATTGGCTTTGATAAGTTGAAACTCAAATGCTACAACTGTCAAGAGTTCGGTCATTTGTCTAAGGAAAGTTACAAACCAAAGAAGGAATATACTGGACCACAGACTCAAGATAGAAGCTCCAACAAGACTTATACTTCTTTTAAATCCAAAGAAAAGTCCAGAGGAGCTGAGGCAGCTAAACAAGAAGGTCCATAGGCTTTGCTTGCCAATGAGGAAATTGACTGGTCTTGAAAGGGGGGGTTTAGTAACTGATGTAGACACTGATTAGGATATGATATTGTTACAGCTTATGTCTTAAGGTACGTAATACCATGAGAATGAACATCACAAGTAACTTTAAGTACATATTTCATTGATAATCACAAAAGATTATAAGATATGACAGTTTAGGAACTTTCTCTCTCTAGCCTCTCTCTCTAACACATGACATGAATGACTAAAGTCTCACTAATCACGCATAAGTCTCCTATTTATAGGATTTACTTGTAAGCTTACTTGGGGCATATATCTTATACGGTGCATATGTTATGTGCTACATAATATATGCGGACCCTAAGTAAACTTATGCGCTACTTACAAACACATACACATATATGGCATTTTAAGCCCTATACAATCAAAACTAAGACCCTAGCAATAGACATTATGCTCTTACAAACTCCCCCTTGGATGTTGCTAGGTCTTGATCTTCAGTCTTGACTCTTTCATCCCAAAAACTTTTTCCCTGTACTCCCTCCTCATGTTTCCCATGAACGTTTTGTCGAGGGCTTCTGATTTGTGGGAATTAATACCCCAACACCTTTGTATTGGTATTTCTTCAACAAAGCTATTATGATATTTTCCTTTATCTCTTGTTCACACTCTTTCGCTTAAGCTCTCCCTCTTCACCCATTTTAAACCACTTGCTCTTCCAAACTTAACAAGAATGAATCTTATATTTATGACATATTCTTACCACTTTCTGGTGTTGCATAGCAGACGCATGATATTTTTCTCGAGAAACTTGTATATTGCACTTGTATAACGTCTCTATGTCTTTCTCTGAGTAATTTACCAACCACATTGGGTCCATAACATCAATCACATCCCACACTCCATTTCTATTCAGTACAATTTGAGCCTCTCCCCGATTATCATCATAGTACCACCATATGAAGTATACGTGAAAGTCTTGTTCCATCGGGTACATAGGAATAATTTTCAAAGTTTGTGGCTGCTTGTACCTCCATGTCTTGAAAAAAATCATCAGTTTCAGGATCCTTCTTCACACGAGACACATGAAGAAATGGTGTCTGTGGAGTCTAACTCTTGAATCTACACTTTGCCTGTCTTTTTATGAAATCCCAGATTTCCTTTACCGGCCCTCGCTTTGGACAATTCAATATTTATTTCTCCACAAAACCAACAACGTCCATCCTCGATAATGATTTCAACTCGCAAAGACTTTCGAAATACTGCACTCTATAAGTTTCCTGACCGCAATTTTTCTTATCTTTGGAAGATAAGCAATGCTAACCACCTTTCCGAGCTTAACTTCTTTCTCCTTCTTATAATACTTGACATGATTCAAGTTATACGTTTAGGCTCGATCTTTCGTCTTTCAAACCATTCTTCCTGTTCTTGACTATTCACCTCTGTTTCCTCATTAGTCTTGCCTTTGTCAGATGGTATATGATTACCTTGACTATCCAAATCCTGACTCAACATCTCAATCTCTTCATCAAATTCCTCATCAAATTCAAGAAATACTTGATCTTCATTGAAGTAGGTCACCGGCTCTTTGTCTAATTCCTCTTCTTGAATAGGTTCGTTCACCAGAACAACATTTATATCATCAATCGATCCTAAAACTCTTTCAAAATCAAACATAAATTCGTCTTCTGTCACTTTCAGCATTCGAGCTAGATCAGCTCTCGTTACCTTAATTTCACTTTCTAATTCCTCTCCAGTAGACGAGAATCTAACATGAGGCTTATAAGCAATAGGATCAACATCCAAAACTTCAAGCTCATATGAACATTTTGATTTCTTTTGATTTGAATTTGAGAAAACACAATAAGGTTCATTGTTCTTGAAAATCCCAGAGAGATAGTTTACCTGCACATTGCAACGCCCATAAATTTCGTTAATCGGCTCGATTGTTTATAAATGTTTGTGTAGAATCCGGGACTTGTCTTGAATCTTCGGGGAAACTCTTCTAATGTTAAGTTGGATGACAAGCCAAAGACTCAGGCTAGGGGCTTCAGTATCTCTGCGAAGGAGGTAGCGGACGCGATTTCAGGTAATCCCTTGCGTTCGTATTAATCGTTCAAATGTTGTACCGAATATTTCTTTTCTTACCGAATGCTTTCGTGTGTAATCGTTTGGCTAGGAAGTGGTTCGATATCAGTAGTAGGGGTACTACTTATACCTGTTCTGTGTATGATGTGATGCTTTGATTTGTCGCAGCCCGCGCCTGTTCCTGAATAGTGAGATCTGGGGACGAATCCCATTCTTAGGGGGGTAGACTTGTAACGTCCGTAAATTCTGATAAAAAAATTTATCCTTGTAGTGATTGCGTACACCATCGGGCTTGACCCGGCTTTTTCCCGAGAGCTCCTGGCTACCCTCATAAACGTTCTCACTTAACTTTTCACCCAAGTTGCTACATACTTCAATTTGGAGGGACTTGGATGTAACTATTTTATATCATAAAACAAAAGAAAACTCTAACCCTAAACCAATTTGCAGCCGTCGGACCTGGACCCCCCTGCTCGTTTTTCTTCTGCCCAGCCAAGTTTCAGCCGTGAAAACTTCAATTCAAGGTCGGTTTTATGATTTCCCATGTCTTTTACACCTTAATTGATCATATTAACGCGCTTATTAGTCGTTAAGATTGAGTTTTGATGATAACAGCTTGCTGACAGATTCGTATACGTTTATTGTAGGGTCGGTAACGCAATGTTAATCCACTGTTTTTGATCGATTCTTGATTCCATGATGTTCTAATTTGAGTCTAGTTTCCAGAAAGGTATAATACGTAATTTTTGGACGAGATTTGATTGGTTTTTATGAATTTATAAAATCGAGTGTCAAAGCTGATGCGGGTTGACGGATTCTGGTCTGTCTTCCCGACATCATAACCTTTTTTCAACAAGTCTAAATTGGTTGGTTCCACTTCTGGAAGTTAATATTTTTAGTTAGGAACCAAACCCAATTGGAATCGTTTAATTTAGCTGGGTAATGAATTTTATAAAAATAAAACCATTTTGTTGCGCAGCTGAAATAGCTGCAGATACCTTTCTGTGTTAGAAGAATTTTTATGATTTTTGTGTGCACTAGAAAAATATAATAAAAATATTTTTATAAACTTAAGATATTTATGCAACACTGGTAAAAATTTAATAATTTAATTCCATGGTTTTCCTATGTAATAAAATACATCTTTGCATGCTAAAATCTGCATGTTATATTCGTATGGATCGATAAGTTCGTTTTAGGCTTAACCGGTGGCTGCCCTTTCTCGCATCTTTCGGGGCTGTTATAATTGAAGTTCGTACTCCGTCATATTCTTAGGTATGTCACTTACAATATACTAAAATTTCATGGCCAATGGAGGTGTTTTGGTCGGTCAATCGATTTTAGTTCGAAAACTAGGGTTTATCGGGTGTAGGATTGGCAATTATTGAGTTTGATGCGTTAAACGATCGGATGACCGACCGAATCAGTTTGTACAGCCCTAGGGGGGTTTAAGGGCTGTGGGAAAATTATATTTTTGATGCACGGGGCTGTTGGGGTTAGTGCTTCGTCAATCGAGTCGGCGGTGCGTGAATTTTCGTTTAAACGTTAAAGTAAGAGTTGTAAAAAGGAACCGTCAACCCTATCAACTCGGGTGACATAATCTTGATGAATGAAAAGATTTAAAATGGAATTTGGTCCATTCGGGGCTGATTCGTTTAACAAATGGTTTTAAGATTTATTTCGCGCGCATTCGACCCGATTTGATTATCGTTGGGCCTTGGGCCAAGTTGTTGGGCTTTGGGCCAAAGTGTTGGGCCTTGGGCCAAGTTGTTGGGCTTGAACGGCCCATTAGGCTAGAGTGTTCTTACAGTCTAGTTTAGTAACGCGTTGTGTATAATTTACAGGCCCTTGCTTGTGATTGTGCACTTAGGGATTTCCTAGCTCATTGCAGGTGTTCGGTTGATTCAAGTGAGTTCATGATGCCCTTTTTACTCTTTTACGTTTTGGGCTAGCATACACACCGAAATACAATTTTAAACGATTTTACTCGTTACAGTGAATTGAATAGTTTTACATGGTCTCACTCGTGATGGTGCATTTTGAAAGCTATATTTGAATTATTTTATATGCCTTAGGATATTTTAGACTCGTTCATGGTCTTGTGTCCTTAAGGTTACATACATTATTGATGGTCTAGACTCTATGATGTTAGTAGACTTGGCAGTAATTGAATATGAGTTGACCTATTTGTGTTTGCATGCACTGATGTTACGTGTTGGGTTGTACGTGTGCTCGACCCTGATGTTATTACTTGGATGAGATGTTACGTGTTGGGTTGTACGTGTGCTCGACCCTGATGTTATTACTTGGATGAGATGTTACATGTTTGGGTTGTACGTGTGCTCGACCCTGATGTTATTATTTGGACGGTATTTATAGGGATATAAATATATGGATGTATATAGATGTCTAAGTACGAATACTTAGTGTTGATAATGGCCTAACTGTTCGTGTCCCGTATTATATTTTAAACTCTTGGAATGTTTTATAATCCAGTTTTTATATTTAAACTCTTGGAATGTTTTATAATCTCGTTTTTATATTTTAAACTCTTGGAATGTTTTATAATCCAGTTTTTATATTTAAACTCTTGGCATGTTTTATAATCTCGTTTTTATATTTAAACTCTTGGAATGTTTTATAATCCCGTTTTGATATTTAAACTCTTGAAATGTTTTTAAACGAATTTATATAGGCTTGCTAGGAATGGTAGGCCTTGGGATGTTAAATATATATATATATATATATATATATATATATATATATATATATATATATATATATATATATATGTATATACATTATTGCTTGGCCTATATTTGGCGATGTTGTAGTCGTTTCGACTACTGATATTGTGTATGCCTACTTTGTGTTTGCGTGCACTGATGTTACGTGTTTGGGTTGTACGTTTGCTCGACCCTGATGTTGAGCCGTGATCGGGTCAAATATATTACTTGGAGAAGACCCGGGGTGAGGAGGCCCGTATCACGTGCTTGGATGTATGAGCCGGGATCGGGTCAAATATATTACTTGGGGAAGACTCGGGGTGAGGAGGCCCGTATCTCATGCTTGGATGTATAAGCTGTGACCGAGTCAAATATATTACTCGGGTTTGACTCGTGGTGGGGAGGCTCGTGTCACATGCTTAGGTCTTACCGCGTCCGGGTCAAATATATTACTCGAGTCTTGACTCGGGGTGGGGAGGCCCGTGTATGTGTGTTCGACGATGATTGTATTACTTGATGAATTACATATAATTTATTTTATTTATACCTTCTCTATTGTGTATAACTATAGCTTTGAAATAAAGTATGAATTATTGTTTTTGAAAACTTGAACTCACTCAGCTCAAGCTGACTTTGTGTGTATGTTAGATTGACTTTCAGGTCGAGGATTAGAGATTTCCGCTTGGACGTGCTAGAGACTACTCGAACGGTTGAAGGCACATCTAGTCGAAGAATTAATAACGCAAACTGTTTCTTTTAAATTATTACCATAAGTATTTAAATTTTGGATTTTGGTCACCTTCCCGGGTTTTGGGAATTTTGATGTTATCTATTCCGCTGTTTACTACTCTGAAACGATTTTAATGAGATGAAGATTTCAAATAAAACGAATATTTTATTTACAATTGATTTTGGACACCAGTACCCGTGTTTTGGGATTTTTAATACTTAAACTTTTCCGCTGTTATTTACTCTGAACTTGTTTTAAATACAAAGAATTGTTTGGTTTTAAATTTTTGAGAATTTTTGAATATAATTACCAACTGTAGGATTCACGGGATTCGGGGTCTTACACACATCAAGAGTCAAAAACTAAATCAGAAATAAAATCTTTTTGGTTTTTCAAATAGGAACAATAACAAGTAAAACTAGAAATTTTTTAACCTAGAAATCACATATTTTTGCGAGTTTGAGCAGGGAATCATATTGACCAAATTGCCCTTCCGTCACAGTTTTATTTTCAGCAATTTATTATGACTAGTGTAAAGTCAGTCATTGGTATTATTGTCCATCTAAACCTTCTAAACAAATGATTCAGGAATTTCTGTGATACATTTAAGAGATTTAATTAGGCACAAGATATCAGGATTTATCAGTTCTAATCTTGATTCAGGCATAATTTGATATTTACACAGTCACCCCAACTTGATTTAAACCTTAGAATCAGAAGATTAAAAGACTTTCATTTTAAACATATCAGAAAATAATCCCCACTACAAGACATACCCCTGTTATCAAGCAATACCTTAAGGTCTTTTCCCATGGATGATTATGCACGATTTCATATGTCGTCTTGCATACACTGTGTCCCTTGTGGTCCGTTTCTTAATGGTAATAAGACGCGAGCAAGGGGACAATGTACGTATAACAGCGGATTTTGATCAAGTTGAGTTCAGTACATAAGTACTTATGCGATCAAGTTTAATGACTTATAAAGCAGCTTAGACTGCGGATTCACTTTTCAAAGCATTTTTAAATATTCAATGAAATGAATACCCAGATGATAAACCGCATAAAGACCCGATGGATCCAGGAACCTTAAAGCATCCCATCAATATAGGATTTAAGGCCATAAAAAGATACATCGTTGAAGCGTTAACCACTTATTGATAGCTATGTTTTAACAATTTATAATCAATCATTCTGATTAAAAGGCTTGAGTATGACCAACTATTACATTTCTGCCATCGTTATTAAGACTTTTTTTAGAAACTAACACCCCCATCAATTTGGCATTTTTATGTTTATATTACTTTACTTTTCCCTACTTGTTTGTGTTAAAGGCCTACCAATGCACTAATACAGTTAAGCAAACAGCCTTTTATGCCTACTTTTTACTGGATTTAGGACCAGATGATCAATGTACTATCATCTTCCCTTTTTGCTTTAAAAACTTATTTTCTGAGGAGCAAAAATTTTTACTGTTTTTGACGCTTTTGAATTTTATAATGTTTTTGACTTTTTCAAAATTTTCAATGTTTTTGGTCTTTCAGAAAATTTCTCCACCTAAAAACAAAAATCATATGAAAATATTTACAGAAAAATAAAAATGACTATGATGTTTTAGGATCACAAGGTATCTGACCCATCCAATATCTCGGTAACCCTCTTATCAACACCGCCCAAAACTTTTAAACCATTAAGTTTTAATAAGTATTGAAAACATGACTTATCAGAAGGTTTGGTGATAAAATATGCCTTTGGTTCATCGGTGTGAATTTTGTCTACGGTAATCAACTTCTTTTCGTAGCAATCACGAATGAAGTGATACCCTATTTCAATATGTTTGGTTTTAGAGTGGTTTACCAGATTCTTTGTAATCGAAATAGCTGCATTATTATCTACGAAGATAGGTTAGTAAGAAAATTCAAACCGTAGTCCGCATCTATTGTTGAATCCATAGAAACTGAGAATAGCAACTGGAGGCAGCTACATATTCATTTTCACAGGTAGATAGCGAAACCGTGGTCTGACTCTTGCATTGCCATGTGACAAGACGCTTGCCGAAGAACTGACACCCTCATAGTCCGAATCTGAGTATGCCCTCAGCACAAACTCAAAGTCTTTTGGATACCAGAGACTGACCCCCGGACATCCCTTAAGGTAACGTAGAATTCTTTTGATGATCATGAGATGTGAAACCTTCGAATTCGATTGATATCGGGTGCACAAACATGTGGCATACATGATGTCTGGCCGAGGTGCAGTGAGGTACATCAATGAGCCAATCATGGATCGGTATAAAGTATGATCAACCTTCTCCCCGTTGAGATCAGGATCGATACCATGATTCAATGGTAGAGGAGTACTGATTGCCGTTGCATCAGCCATATTGAACTTTGCTAGGACGTCGTTGACATAGTTTGTCTGGTGGATAAAGATATCATCTGATAACTGCTCCACTTGAAGTCCAAGGAAAATTTTCATCTCCCCGTTGCACTCATTTCATACTTCAGTTTCATCACCTCCTCGTACTGCTTGCACACATCATCATTTGTCAACCCAAATATGAAATCATCGACATAGATTTATACGATCAGTAGATGTCTGTCAACCAATTTAGTGAAAAATGTACAATCGACTGTTCCTCTGATAAGCCCATTGTCCAAAAGATGTTGGGACAATGTCTCATACCAGTCTCTCGGGGCCTGATGTAGATCGTAAAGGGCTTTATCAAGGAGGTACACTTTGTCCTTGTGGATTGGATCGACAAACCCCGGTGGTTATCCCACATAGACTTCTTCACTAATTTTCCCGTTGAGAAATGCAGACTTGACATCTAATTGATAAACTTTGAATCCTTTCCATGAAGCAAAAGCTAGAAAGATCCGAATTGCTTCTAGCCTTGCAACAGGTGCATAAACCTCATTGTAGTCAATACCCTCTCTCTGGTTAAATCCCAAAACAACTAGTCTTCCTTTGTTTCTGACTATAATCCCATTCTCATCACGTTTACATTTAAACACCCATTTAGTGTTTATTTGCCTTTTGTTCTCAGGCAAGTCAACCAGTTTCAAGACCTCGAGCTTCTCATACTGCAATAATTCTTCTTGCATAGCATTGACCCAGATCTCTTTGGTCAGGGCTTCTTTATATGTCTTTGGTTCGACCTGTGAAATAAAACATTTGAATGAGAAATGATTCTGTAATGGAGATACACTTGAATAAAAACACTGTAGGGTTTGATCAATTTGGCGTCTCGTCTAAACCCCAACGTTCAAATTTCCAATGATATTATTCTCAGAATGATAGGATAATGTTCTAGGCACAATTTCAATAGAAACTGTCACTTCAGTTTGGAGATTGGTGACATTCTCTTCATCAGCAACACTGGATGGTGAAATAGCCTCAATAATCTCCTCATCTATTTCACCGTCGTCGTCAAACACAGGTGTAGTTTCTGATACATCATATGGTAGAATAGGATATGGTTCAACTTGAGGAACAACCATAACAGGAACTTCTTGTGTTGATATGTGAGGAACAACCATAAGAGGAACTTCTGGTGTTGATACGTGATCTTCCAATAAATGTTGTTGATATAACAATGTCACAGTGTCATCAAAAAGCACTTCCTTAGGGAGCTTGAAACTTTCCCAAAGGCTCTTGTAATCAAATAACCGCGAATCGCCTAGTATTCGAACTGTAGGAGAATAACATTGACAGTCAACTTTCTGAACCTGAACAATCTTGTGGAGGCTAGGAATGTATACTCGACGTAGTGGGCTAGCACACCCCACAAAGAATCCTTCAACTGATTTGGGACCAAACATTCCACTCGGTTCAAGAATTGTACATGTTGATCCAAACGGTTCAAGCCACTTAAGATTTGGTTTTCGGCGATTAAGTAACTCGAAACACATTTTTCAGAACTTCTTTACATTAAGTACCCGGTTGAGAGTATAACAAGCAAATGCCACTGCTTCAGACAAAAATTTCACATGTAATTTTGAATCTGAAAGCATGGTACGAGCTGTTTCTCTAAAAGTGCGATTCTTTCGTTCAACGAAGCCATTCTGTTGTGGAGTATAAGGTACGCTAAACTCATGAAGAATCCCCCGGTCATTACAATACTCCAGCATTTTGTTATTCTCGAACTCCGTCCCTTTTTCACTTCTTATTCTTCGAATAGGTAAGTTGTACAACGTCTCGAGCTTCTTGAATAAGATCATCAGGGAATCGTAAGTTTCATCCTTAGATTCCAAAAAACATCACCCACGAAAATCTGGAATAATCATCAGTAACCACAAGACAGTAGAGTTCTTCCGTGATACATTTGACATTCACCTGACCAAGCAGATCCATATGTAGAAGTTCAAAGGTTAAGTTGATGGAATTAACAAGTTTCCTTGGATGAGGCTTCTTTGTTTGTTTTCCCTTCTTGCAGTCCAAACATTCTTCATTCAGTTGAAAAATCCTCAAGTTCACTCCCTTTACCAAATTAATATGAACAAGATTGTTCATCCTCCTCACACTAATGTGACCCATTCTACGATGCCATAACACAGACTCCCGTTCTGAAGCCCTTGATAAGAAACATTGAGAAGACCCTGACGACGTTGATGCAATACTCGTATTGAGAGAGTAAAGATCATTCTTTTGAGGAGTAGGCATTAATATCCGGTCATCAGAAATTTTGAAACCAGGTTTCAAAATTAGGCACTCCTTGTCTGTGAAATGTGTAGAGAAACTCTTATCATAGATTTGTGATATGCTAAGAAGGTTGTTCTCTAACTCCGAAATGTAGTTGACTTTATCAAATGTGACTTTCCCGTTTGTCACACGTGCCTTCTCCAATAATCTGACCTCCTTGATTTCCCGCAAAACAAACATACCCTCCTCTAATAGATTTGACATCTTTAAGCAAGTGAAGAGTACCCGTCCTGTGCCTTGAGGCTCCACTATCCATAATACAATGTGAATCGTGTGATCTTGGAAGCCCCTTCACACACATAAAACCGTTTTAATGAAACAAGGAAACCCAAGACTTTTTGGCCACCCGATTCTGACCTACAGCTTGTTTCTTGCTGTAAAAAGTGGTTTGTGAATTCTTTGAAATATCAGTTTTAGCAACCTCACTTTTTACGGATTCACCACGTTTTAAAATTCTGACACAGGTTCGGGAACTCTAACCAGTTTATTCGCATATCTAATACCTGATTTCTTGTTATCAGACTTTTGAGGCGATGCGTGATCATGTTTGAATCGATTGGGACAAGCATAGAATACGTGTCCAACTTCATTACAATTAAAACAATGTCTCCGATCAATAAAATTATTGATCTGAGAGGTCGTTTCAGTCTCATCACGCTCGGCCTTCAGATGATAAAACTCTTGATTTGACTGATTTCTGAAGACAGCCTCTTTCCTAGACTCAGAAGTTTTACCATGAACAAACACAATCTTTTTCACTTGTGATGGTTTGATTCGATGAGATTTCTTATTATAAAAACTCGTTTTAGCAAATCTCTTCGAATCAACATACTTTTCTTTTCCCAAACCATTATTTTTAACCTTTTCCTCAGTTAACATAGACACTGCAACTTTAATTCCAGTTGAAATATCACATCCAGAACTTTCATTTTCAACCTTTTCAGAGGTAACGCAATCATCATTATCATCATCATCATCATCATCATCATCATCATCATCATCAGTCTTTGAGGTATCATGAAGTGGAGATTTGACTTCTACATTTAATGCCTTTCTGAAACCTTTTTGTTTCATGGGAATATAAGCATTCCACATAGGTGAAGGCACAACATGATAATCCTCATTAGATGTTATGTTATCATTCACATCATCCTTAGATTTTGATGAATTTTTTGGAATAATGTGATCGAGAACATAAGAGGATGCAACATAACTCACTAGTTTAAAATTGACTCTCTCAGTCTCAATCTTGAGTGTTTGTAACTCAAGTTTGAGAGCTGCATTCTCATCTATATGTCTGTTGATGGCAATTTGTTTGTCCTCAACCGTGTGTGTTAACATTGAAATGGTCTTTTGATCATGTTGAGTCTTAGCCCACAAAGTCTTTTCACACATTTGAAGTTTCATAAATGCCTCATTAACAATTTTAAGATCGAATAAAGCTTTGTCATAATGTTTTTTCAACTCTTTAATTTCAGAAGCTTTAAAATCACATTCATCACATGGCAACTCACATTTTCCACACAAATTTGAGTTTAGCATTACCTCGTTAGCCATGATTGCATGATTGGTTGGTTCTTCATTTGAACTTTCTGACTCTTCATCAGTTGTGTCTTTAACGATTCCATCAACCAACTTCTCATTTGAATCTTCATTTTTACTTGACTCCTTGACTTTTGATTCATCCACATTGTCTTCCTCTCCAAAATAAATCTTACCATGTGGTACTTCCTCGACATTAAACCAACCTACAAAACTTTCAATTATATAAGGAGGAAATAATGATGTAAGATAATCAGAAGGAACCGTATGAATCTTGTCATAAGTTCTTGGAAGTTCGTCATCAAAATCAATTTGATCAACCTTGTCACTCTGTTTGTCCTCAACCTTCAACACTTTATCCAAATTCTATTTCACAAACAACTTGTCTTCAAGACATTCAACCATCTTAACTTCTTCCTTATTTTCAGCTATACCTTTCCACTATCCTCAAGAAATTCTGCTACATTAGCCTAAAATACTGAATTCCAGTTGAATCCCTCATCCATTTGTGCAGTAGCAGCTTTTTATTGTGATGCAGAGGCTTCTGACGGTTTCTTGCCTTTGGAAGATTCAACCTCATTATGAGAAGGACGGTGATATATTGCCTGCTTGTGATAATCCCTTCCAAACGGATTTGCAGTGTTATCATGTACATTCTTGCTTTTCCACTATGTTTAAAGTTTCCCTTTTCTTTGCATCGAAAACATCTAACCTTGGATTTATCAAATCCAAATTTAGATGTAGATCCATCTAGCACATTCCTTCCAGTAATCTCCTTGAAGCGCTAAGCTCTCCTGATCACACTAGCCATACACCAACAAATATCAATCATTTCCATATCTTTCGGGTCAATCTGATCATAATCCTCTTTGGTCATGTTAGGCTAAGGGTAGTGGTCTCGTGTATAGGGGGCGTGGAGGCCCAGCGTGGCCACCTGGCTCGCGAACACCGCTAACACCTTGGCGCGGATGGGGGCGTGGTTGGCTGGCGCGGGGCAGTCCGCGTGGGGAATATAGCCGTTGGTTGATGGGTGACCGTTGGGGGAGAGCCGTTAGGCTATTAAAATAAAAAAAAATTTCAAACTTATTATAAATATCACACTTCATTTTTTTTTTAAAATCACCCATCTCATTCTCTTTCTCTCAATATTTCTACTAATCCTTCTCATTTGATTTTCCAAAGTTTGTTAAAAAATCATGTCGGGTTCGGGAAATTTCAACTACAACGCCCAATTTCAGATGCAGGGGTTGGACTACAAGGGCTTTCAAGATCTAATGGCATCTTACAACGCGACTTTTTTCAACTCGGATACACAACCCGAGTTTTCCGTTCCAGAGACACAACCGGGACTGGATAAACCCACAAAACGCTCTCACAGAGGTAAGAAAACGAATAAAACCGGAGAAGGGGGCTGTTCATCGACACCGACTGTGAAGAAGCGAAAGGCTACTCCTTGGAAAAAGGATGAAAAATTAGCGTTGGCTAGAGCTTGGATTGAGATATCTCAAGATCTAAACGAGGGTAACTATTTTTTGGTGCATTTTTTTTTTAATTTAAATTTTTAGTTTTTGTTTGCAATTTACTAAAGTTTTGTTATTTTTTTTATAGCCGACTTTCATAAACGTCGAGTATTTTGGAGCAAAGTTTGGGAATTGTTTTATGAGCAAGTGGGGAGTAGGGACCGAAACCGATAACATGATATCGGGTTAGTGGTCCGATATTCGTAAGTTTGTAGGATTATTTACCAACCTACATAACCGAAATGCAAACCGAATGCGACAGAGTGGGTCCGATGATCTTCAAGTTTTTCAATTCACTTGCGACGAGTGGAAAGCGGAGGTGTTAAGGAAGTACGGGATGGTGAAGACGTTTGACGAGCGCTACTTGTGGGACGTGCTCAAGAAGTGCTCGAAATGGATTATGTTAGTTACTCTGGATGCGGATGTCGGAAAAGAATCGGCTAAACGTACGAAAACTAGCTAGTCCGGCTCCTATGTCTCTTTTAGTGGCTCGGAGACTCAAATTAACTTCGACCTAAACTTGTCCGAGGGCGATTTGAAAGAGCAAGGCTCTAGCCGCCCCCCGGGTAGGGAACGTGGGAAGAGAACTGCCGATCACGACTTCGGAAAAGAGATTGCTAGAATGTCAATTGGTCTTGAGTCGATTGGTCAAGCTAAACATAATAGAAACCGGATGAGGAGTTTGGAATTTCTAGCCAAGGACTTTAGCCACCTACCGCCATCTGACCAAGCGATAATGGAGGAAGAAAAAGATCGTATTCGGAAGGAATTGACGAAAAAAATTAAAAATGCTATTTTTATGTATTAATATTTATTTAGGATATAGTATTAAAAAAAAACTCAACCAAGCCCCGGCTCACTTGGACCATTACAGCCTTTGAGGCTTGGTCCGGGGGCTTGGTTGGCATGCCTAGTCGGCGCCACGTGTCATGAAGATGTTGGTTCACTTGGGGCTCAACCAAGCCCCATTACCCTTAGCCTTATAGTTTCCAATCCGACTAGCAACCAAGCATTCATATGACCCTAGAACTGAGCGGAAAAATGCCATATGTTCTTTGACTGTTTCAGTGGTTAGGCCTCTTGTTTTCTTTAATTTTATAGCAATATTGAACTGTAGAACATCAGGGTCTTGTGTGTTAGAAGCTTGAGATACTAGAATTGTGCCCGAGTAATTACTATTATATTGTGGAGTAGCAGAAATAGCAGGTACACCAGTTACAAAGGCTTGTCTAGTCTGTTCAACACAGAAAGCTATTGGAACCTTGGGATTAGAAGATACACCTAATTGTGAACCTTTGTAGTATAAACCAACAACTTGTGATGCAACAGTTGTTTTCATCTTTTGCTTCTTCCTAAGCTCCAGATCATGAGCTTCGAGCTTCTCGATAAAACTTGCTAGATTAAGACGAGCATATGCAACTCGGTTTGATTGCTGAATCATTATAAATGTGACCCATTCTTCAGGTAGCGCATCAGCAAGCTTATCAATGTACTCATAATCAGGCTTATCAATCTTCAATCTCTTCATTTCATTCACCAGATAACAATATCTTTCAATCAGTTGTGCAAACGATTCTCCATTGACTTGAGTAAATATATCAAATTCTTTCTTGAGTAATGCCATTTTACTCTTCCTCATATCAGGGTTTCCTCTGTCTTTGTTCAACAATGCTTGCCAAATTGAGTAACATGAACCATTGTGCTGTAACAAATGAAAGGTTTCAGCTTTGATGACTTGTTAAAAGAGATTTAACATTTTCTTTTCTTTTAAGAACAAAGCTTTGTCACCTTCTGCAATTTGTGACAACCGATAATTTTCACCATTCTCTTTCTTATGAATGATATACTCTTCTTCAACAGCAGTCCACGTCTCATAGTTTAAAGCCTGAACATAGGTTTCAAACTTATCGGCTCATGAGGGACAGTCTTCCATACGAAGAAGCTTTGGAGGTTTGTTTGAAGTCCCCATCTCATTCTCTAGATTAATGTTCTGAAGCAAAGCAAAGGGTTGAGACACGAAAGCATTTAAATTGTCTATGATGAAACAACAAATGAGGGATAACACCAAAGTCAATGGATATGATGGTCAACGGATAAGATGATCAACGGATATGAGTTGACACTTAGTTCAATGGATATGTAGAACAAAAGAAGGTCAAGGTATATGTAATGATCAACTGATGGTCAACGGATAAGTATGAGTGGTCAACGGATATCACGAACAACGTATATGTTATTTTCAACGTATATGTTTCAACATGTAACATATACAGCGTGTATGTTATGCGCCGTATACGTTATACGTGAGAAACATATGCGTGAGTATAACATATGCGCTAAGAACAACCATTTTGGTAATTTGACAATTTGAATGTCCAAATGATGATGAATTTGAATGAAACTTTGAAGGATTTGTCACGAAGGTATAAGAAATGACTTGTAAGAGTTTGAAGGAATTTTGACGGTTAAATGTGAATATAGAAAGAAAAACTTGAAAAACTTGTGATATTCAAGTTAGTAACAAGCAAATGCTCTGATACCACTTGAAAGGGGGGTTTAGTGACTGATGTAGACACTGATTAGGATCTAATATTATTACAACTTATGTCTCAAGGTCTGGAATACAATGAGAATGAACATCACAAGTAACTTTAAGCAAAAATTTCATTGATAATCACAAAAAATTACAAGATATGACAGTTTAGGAACTTTCTCTTTCTAGCCTCTCTCTCTAACACATGACATGAATGACCAAAAGTCTCACTAATCACGCATAAGTTTCCTATTTATAGGATTTACTTGTAAGCTTACTTGGGGCGTATATCTTATACGACGCATATGTTATGCGCCGCATAACATATGCCGACCCCAAGTAGACTTATGCGCTACTTATAAACACATACACATATATGAAGTTTTAAGCCCTATACAATCAAAACTAAGATCCTAGCAATAGACATTATGCACTTATTGGTCTTAATGGCTATTGGGTAGTTCTTCGAATGGGGGTACTCAAGCAAATATGGCTTTGTTCCAGCAGACTGAACACATTGAAGATGCTAGTGGAGATAAGCTTACTAAGAGTGATAACTCAGAATCAGAGATTGGATCAGAAGATTCAAGCACATAGAAGAAAGAATCGTTTGCCTATGGCAAAAATAGAAGAGGTAAGTTCTAACTCTTCTAAGTCTGTTGTGATTGCCCCTATCTCTAAAAGGGCCCGTCACTTCGTTCGTACCTTCTTGGCTTAGGCTTGCGACTTCACTTACTTTATGGCCTTGCCGCCTTTTTCTAGCAGAAGCTAAGCGCTTGAAAAGCGCGCTAAGAAAGGTTGCTACTCTAATAAAGTAAATTCGTATGTTGATAACAAACAAGAATGCACTCATTGTGGGGAATTGAAGTCTAAACTTGCTTCTCTACTCACCAAAATGACCAACTTGTTTTCAAAATAACTATCGACACGCAGTTGAGATTAATGAAAAATCAAAACAAAAGATCAATGCTTTGTTGTATAGTAATCATGATTTGAAAGCAGAGATTTCATTTAAGTTAATCATGATTGAAAACCAATTTAACAAAATTCTTAAATTGGGAAAAAACGTCTCAAAGCTTGAGAATGAGGTATTGGAACTAAAATATAAACTTGGTAAATTCAGAGATTCTTCGTTCCCGTTAAAGGAAATCATCGAAGTAAACAATAATCAACACGAAAATGGAAAGGCAGGATTAGGATATGTTGAAATTCCTCCTCCTTTTTATGGTGATTACACAAGTATTCCAGACATGGGAGGTCCTAAGAAAGTTAATGATGACAAGCCAGTAATTTTTGATCCACCAGTATCTGTGAATAATGTAATCTATGAGGAAAAATCTCAAACTGTGAAGACATTGTCTGAAAAGGATAAAATCAATTCCAATGTCTCATGTTCAGAGCAATGTCATTTTCACTGAAAATGATTGTGATGGTTGTATTGAACAAATTGATGAACCATATTTGATTCATAAAGATCAGAATATTTCTCAAGAGAATCATATTGCTTGTGAACCACATGAATCTAAACATCATGTTTATGGTTTACAAGTTCCAAGGGAAAAAGTTAAAAAAGCAGAAAAACTCATGATTTCTGATGACGACTTGATGAAGTTTATCAATCCTGTCAACAGTTGTAATGTATTTATTAGTCGGGTTTATAAACTGAAAGGGGTTGATAAAGTATTTCATGAAAAAAGATATTCCTTTCAGTTTAGTTAAACATGAGCTAGTGGAAAGTGTGTTTCCTGATGAAACATCAAGTTTGACTGAACTGGAAAAAGCCTTTGAAAAGTCTAAATTGGTTAACAACTCACCAGTGAAATCTAAGCCAAATTTGTTAAAATCTATAAAATTTGTAAAATAATCAGGGTTGGTTACTCATCCAAATTTGACAACCAATCTTGAGTTTCATAAAAATAAAAAGGAAAACAATATGGCTTGTTCAAGTTCAAAAGCAAAGGCTGTATATTTTCAACATGAAGTTTCACACACACCTGTTGTGCCACCACAAACATTCGTAGATATGAGAATTTGTTTTTTCATGTGGTGAACATGGGTATGTTGCAAAACAGTGTGGAGCTAAGGTAAAAACCACAAAGAAATTTGTAATCAAGGAACAAGTTCCTCTAGTTAAAAGCATGTTGAAAAGACAACCTTCACTGGTTAAAGTTAATGAATCACAAATCATGTTTCATGATGTTAACCCTAAGAAAGTGGTTAGGTGTCACACCTTGTTAAGCAATTTTGGGAAACGTAAAATGATAATGTAACTGACACCACTGGTATCAAACACAATATTCATAAGGAAATATTACTAACTAATTTACAATATATTACATCGTTCTAACTTCATTTACAACCAGGTGATGCAATCGGAATCAATCTGTTAACTGCTTTACTTCTTACCAGTACACTTGCTTGAATTCACATAACCTCGATCACAATCCAAACAAGTAGTACATAAGCAATCTACTTCAAGTATCTGTATACTTGAAAAGTATGTTAAAAACGGGTTAACTACGAATAGTTGGTGAGTTTCATAAGTTTCAACGAAATCAGTTCTACGTACCATACTATCATAATTGGTATGTACGCGTGTATGTAAATTGTATATACGTTTGTATGTATGTACATCCGTATGTTTGTATGTACATATGTATGGTTGTATGTTTATGCTATAAATATGAAAAACTACAGTTAGATCGTGACTGTTTGTTCGTGCTACATGCCTCCATTTGCCACGTAAAATAACCACCGTGGCCCCCTTCCGTCCACAACATGTCCCAAGTAACTATGTTAACCACCACATAGTATGTATATATATATATATATATATATATATATATATATATATATTCATACAGTATTTTCCATGCACAATCAACTACTATGGCCCCTCTTCCACCCACAACATGTATAATTGCAGTTGATTCTTGGCATTCATGCCATAATCAAGTTAGTTTGTTCAGTTGCAGTAGATCTTGGCATAAGTGCCATACTCAACTTAGTTTGTGCAGCAGAACTTGGCATATAAGTCATACTCAACTTAGTTTGTTAAATTCTAGTAGAACTTGGCACTCCAGCCATACTCAATTTAATTTGCTCAATTGTAGTGGAACCTTGGCGTTCGCGCCATACTCAATTTAATACGTCATATATATAATCATGCATATAATCAATAGTACTATCCACATTCTACATCTCATAATCAATTACTATAGGGATCTTTCATGTATTAGCACTTAGGTATTTCATAGGATAGTGCATTTCCAAATAGATAAATATAGATAAATATGTTTTTACCCCAAAAGTTCATAAAACAGTTTAAGAAGAAGGGTAATGAAACTCACGGTTTAGTTGGTGCTTAGTACGATCTTCGCTCGTGATTTATTTCATGTGCTATCACTTAGTCAATAGAACTAATATTATAATATTATTAATATTTTAATATTATTATAATCTCTATACTAAAATGGGTTGTATATCTAGTATGGGTATGGCTGTCATGCCCTGAACATGTCAATAGGCTTAGAACATGTCTAATGTTGAAAATCGAACTTGGCTCAGATTCACCGTTTCACCTGCTGGGCCAAGTTTATCAGTTACAGAAAGTCCAGGACGGGGACCTCAGAGTGACGTGAAAGAACATCCACGACTAGATCTACCCTACGATGCTATGAGCGGAAATCATAACGAAGTGAAAATACTCAAAAACGTCTCTTTAATCTCTTCTCTATATCATTGATAGTAACGCTAATACAAGATATATGACAGTGTAATAATGGATCACTCCACCTGCTGGTCAGGAGCATCAAGTATGACAAGTGATACACTAACCTATTTATAGGCACAAATGAAGACTTATGCAGCGCATATGTTATACGGCGCATAACTTATGAGCCATGAAAATACGCCGCATAAGTGTTTCTTTTGTGCCTATAAATAAGTTAGTGGATCACTTGTTATACTTGATGCTCCTGACCAGCTGGTGGAGTGATCCATTATTACACTGTCATATATCTTGTATTACCGTTACTATCAATGATATAGAGAAGCGATTAAAGAGACGTTTTCGAGTATTTTCACTTCGTTATGATTTCCGCTCATAGCGTCGTAGGGTAGATCTGGTCGTGGATGTTCTTTCACGTCACTCTGAGGTCCCCATCCTGGACTTTCAATTGGTATCAGAGCCTTGTGGCTCATGATCTATCTAGAAAAGCTTAAAAAAGTTTCTTTTCTACACATTTTTTATCATTCCAGACGATGTAGCCGTTCAAACCTCACCAAAACTTCACAAATTGTCATATCCTTGGTGTTGAACAACATACTCAAAAATCAGATCAATTCATCATCGTTTTCCCAAGAAATTTTGCCAAAAGCCTTCATGTGCAACTTATGCGCCGCATAAGTACGTTACCACATATACTGTACAGTTTTTACATGTTAAACCTTCATGCCGTATCCTCTCCGTATCACTTACCTGGTGAAATGTCAACATAGAAGTATTTGCCTGCTTATAAATATCAGTTGGTTCATACAAGATTATGCAATGCATACTAGACGTACACGTTGAAATATGAGCATATCCCTTATTGTCGTTTATAAGCTATATTTGCTTGTACTTTGACGATTCAAGACCTTTTTATTTGGAGACATGGGAGTGCATGTCTGACTTCCATGTGATTGGACTATTGGAATTGGTGGATCAAATACAAGTTGCTTAAAAGTTGTTTATCAAGATGTATTTGTGGATTCATCATGGATGAAAATGGGATTTGGAATGAAATAGCAAATTGTTTGAATATTTTATGGGACTCATGAAATTTAGAAGACATAAAGTTTCAAGCAGATTTGAATATACTTTGATTGTCAAAGCTTTACAAAAGAGGACTTAAAAGTGAAATCATTCAAAAAGATCGGGAAAGCTTAAATGTGAAGAGAAGTCTTTTACCTTAATGATTGAGTTGTATTGTGACCTAAATCTAAGAAATGTCAAAAGGGGAGCATGTTGAAGCTTGAAATGTATATTTGGTTGGATGCCACAAGACAAGTACTATCCAAGGGGGAGTCTGTAGGAACATGAAATGTCTAGTACTTTGTGTCTTGTGTTGGTTAGGTATTGATAGCATGTTATGTTATAAATTGTGCACTTAAATGTCAAATACACAAGAAACACTTATGCGGCGTATAAGTTTCACGGCGCATAAGTTTTGTGCCGCATAACATAAGTGCCGCATGAGTCTTCATTTGTGCCTATAAATAGGTTAGTGGATCACTTGTTATACTTGATGCTCCTAACCAGCTGGTGGAGTGATCCATTATGTACTTTGGTCTTACACTGTCATAGATCTTGTATTACTGTTACTATCAATGATATAGAGAAGAGATTAAAGAGATGTTTTCAAGTATTTTCACTTCTCCGCTCATAGTGTCGTAGGGTAGATCTGCCTTTTGCTCATCGGTGTGAATTTTGTCTACAGTAATCAACTTCTTTTCGTAGCGATCACGAATGAAGTGATACCGTATCTCAATATGCTTAGTTTTAGAGTGGTTTACCGGATTCTTAGTAATTGAAATAGCTGCATTATTATCAACGAAGATAGGGGTAGTAAGAAAATTCAAACCGTAGTCCCGCAACTGTTGTTGTATCCATAGAACCTGAGAACAACAACTAGAAGCAGCTACATACTCAGCTTCACAAGTGGACAACGAAACCGTGGTTTGTTTCTTGCATTGCCAGGTGACAAGACGCTTGCCGAAAAACTGACACCCTGCCGTTGTAGATTTGGCATTCAACTTACAGCTTCCATAGTCTGAATCGGAATAAGCTTTCAACACAAACTCATCGTCTTTAGGATACCAGAGACCGACCCCCGAACATCCCTTGAGATAACGTAGAATTCTTTTGACGATCATGAGATGTGAGACCTTTGGATTCGATTGATATCGGGCGCACAAACATGTAGCATACATGATGTCTGGTCGAGAAGCAGTAAGATACATTAATGATCCTATCATGGATTGGTATAAAGTTTGGTCAACCTTCTCCCCGTTGGGATCAGGACCGATACCATGATTCAATGGTAGAGGAGTACTGATAGCCGATGCATCAGTCATGTTGAACTTTGCCAATACGTCATTGACATACTTGGTCTGATGGATGAAGATACCATCTGACAACTGTTCAACTTGAAGTCCAAGAAAAAATTTCATCTCCCCTATTGCACTCATTTTGAATTTCTTCTTCATTACTTCTTCAAACTGCTTGCACAGAGCATCGTTTGTCGACCCAAAGATGATATCATCGACATATATCTGCACGATCAGTAGATGTCCATCAACACATTTTGGTGAAGGGTGTACAGTCGACGGTTCCTCTAATAAACCTGTTGTCCAAAAGATGTTGGGACAACGTCTCATACCAGGCTCTCGGGGCCTGATAGAGACCGTAAAGGGCTTTATCAAGCAGATACACTTTGTCTTTGTGGATCGGATCGACAAACCCCAGTGGCTGTCCCACATAGACTTCTTCCCTGATTTTTCTGTTAAGAAATGCAGACTTAACATCTAACTGATAAACTTTGAAACCTTTCCAAGAAGCAAAGGCTAGAAAAATCCGAATTGCCTCTAGCCTTGCGACTGATGCATATACTTCGTTGTAGTCGATACCTTCCCTCTGGTTAAAACCCAATACAACAGGTCTTGCTTTGTTTCTGACAATGATTCCATTCTCATCTCGTTTACACTTAAACACCCATTTGGTGTTAATATGCTTCTTATCCTCAGGAAAATTAACCAATTTCCAGACCCCGAGCTTCTCAAATTGCAATAGTTCCTCTTGCATAGCATTGACCCAGCTTTCCTCGGCCAGGGCTTCCTTGTACGTTTTAGGTTCGATCTGCGAAATAAAACACTTGAATGAGAATTGATTTAGTAAAGGAGATACCTTTGAGTAGAAACACTGGAGATTTTGATCGATTTGACGTCTTGTTTGAACTCCATTATTCAAATCTCCTATGATGTTATCCTCAGGATGATAGGATAAAGTTCTTAGCACAACTTCTGTAGGAATTGACACTTCAGATTGAAGATTATACACATTCTCTTCAGCAGAAATTGATGGTGAAATGGCTTCGATAATCTCCTCACCGATAATCTTGTAAAGTTTCTTCAAATCAAAATCAACAAGATCAAAACATGTATTTGTCTTACTCAAGGTTATTAATTTGGACTTGGTAAATTAGTGATTTGTTTCAAAATTGAGCTAACTTAAGTTATTCTTCAAATGTACAAGGACATTAAGTTGTACTTGTGACATTGCATTGGTGAGAACAAGTCATGAATTCAAATGTTTGATTGGTCATACTTATGCAACGTATAAGTATGAGACTTATACGCCGCAGAAGTTATGAGCCGTATAAGTCTTACTATACGCGTATATGTCAGGGTATATATTGAATGATATACGCTGCATAAGTCACTTATGCGTTTGAATTTCCTGATTTTGCTCTGACATTGATACACGTCTCATACAAAATCTTCTTGTTTCTTTGATTGTTAACATCTGTTTTCGTGATTTACACACCATTCCAGATCTTGAAGGTGAGAATTTGGTTTAAGATCTAAGTGTGAACAGTACCGTTGGCACGTATATGTCAAAATTGATCTGAATAATCCATGGTTTGATGCAAACTACTGATCAATTCATCATAGATTGATATTACGAGTGTGTTGATAATATTTAATAAGGTTTATATGAACTAAAATAATTAAATCTGAAAGTTGAAACTTATCCGTTCATGTATATAGTCATTTTTCCCATGTAAACATGATAATATCATAAAATTGAATTCAAAATGTATAAGTGATGCTTGTATGATTGGTTATTTTGTCCAAATGTGTTGAAGATTGATTTTTTGGATTTTGATTGCAGACTTATACGCCGTATATGTTTAGACATATACGGAGTTGACCAAAGTCAAAACTTTGGATATATCCGCTGATAGGACTTATACGCTCTTAGAACTTATACGTTGATATCTACATATCCGCTGATATAAAACTTATGCGGTGAAACAAACATATGAGTTGAATGAAACCAATATTAACATGTTTATGTGTTTGTTTGCAGATGGGTAAGAAAACTAAAGTTATAGATCCTAAACACAATATTTGTGCTTACTTGAACGAAGAGGATCCCAAAGCATCAAAGTTATGAGTGATCATGCCATTTCTAAAAAGATCATGATTTATTAAAGGCTACGGTTACTGAGCAAGGAATAAAGATTGGCATTCTAGTGGTGGAGAATGAAAGATTGAGGAATGAAAATGCCGAACAGAAGAAAATTATTGAAGATGGTGAAGTAAGGAGAAAACAACAGGCAGATTTATTGAATCTTCATATGAGATACTTTGCGATATTGGAAGATAAATTGGGGATTAATCTGATTGAGAAACTTGGAAGGTCAGAAGATAAAGTGTTCACCAGGGTATATGGTGGTGAAGCTCTGACCGAAGAAAGTAATTTCAAAGTACAGTATGACCAAGACTGAGTTAAAGCTAAAGGAAAAGGGAAAGTTGATGAACCAGCAGTTCATTTTGAAATTCCAGAGGTTGGTGGATCATCATCAGGGGTTGTTCATGAACCAGAGCCAATGATTGAACAAATAATTGCTGAACCATTGTTACACCCCGTTAATCGATTTGCGGAAGCATAAAACGGAAATGCAATAGATACAACTGATATCAAACACATTGTTCATAAAGAAACATTACTATCTAATTTAAAATATATTCAATCTTTCTAACATCTTTTACAAACTATGTGATACAATCAAAACTAGCTCTTCAATTACTTTACTTCTAACTCAAATGCTCACAGCATCGATCACAATCCAACAAGTAATACATAACCAATGTACTCCACCTTTCTGATTACCTGAAAAGCATATTTAAAGAAAAGGTAAACTACGAATAATTGGTGAGTTTCATAAGTTCTAACGAAATAAGTTCTGCGTACCACACAGTCGTAGTTTGCATGTACGCGCATATATAAAAATCGTATTTACGTTTGTATATATGTACAGCAGTGTCTCTGTGTGTACATATGCATGCATATAAGTTTATAATATAAATTCGAAATTACGATAAAATCGTGATTGCTTGTTCGTACTACGTGTTTCCAATTTCCGTGATTAGTCAACCACTGTGGACCCCCTTCCTCCCACAATGGTTCCACATAAAATCAACCACTGTAGCCCCCCTTCCGCCCACAACGGTTCTGTGTAACATCAACCACTGTGGCCCCCCTTCCGCCCACAGCTGTTCCACGTGAAATCCAACATTACATGGTGTATACACAAATAATTAGTATTTCCTACATCACATTATTTCCTACATCTATTTACATAGTATGTATATAGACATACACACACACACACACACACATATATATATATATATATATATTTATGCACATATAAATTATTCATCACGTATAACCAAACACTGTGGCTCCCCATCCGCCCACAATACGCATAATCACATTATTTCTTAACAGTCATGTCATAATCAAGTTAGTTTGTTTAGTTGCAGTATAACTTGGCTCATATGCCATACTCAACTTTAGTTTATTAAGTTGCAGCAAAACTTGGCTCATAGGCCATACTCAATTTTAGTTCATTAAGTTGCAGTGGTACTTGGCTCATAGGCCATACTCAACTTTAGTTTACTAAGTTGCAGCAGGACTTGGCTTATAGGCCGTACGCAACTTTAGTTTGTTACTATTGTGGCCCCCCTTCCGCCCGCAATAGCCCCATGGTCATCACAGTCCACGTTATTCCCCATGGCCGTTCCAGACCACGTTATTCACCCATGGTCATTACAAACCACGTTATTCACCCATGCCCGTTACAGACCACGTTATTCACCTGTGGTCATTACAAACCACGTTATTCACCCATGGCCGTTACAGACCACGTTATTCACCCATGGCCGTTACAGACCATGTTATTTTTAACAGTACACAGCATATTTGCATAAATGTGTTGTCACGCATAATTTCGTTTTGTTTTGGTATTCGTGCCATATCCACTTAATTTTTCATTCAACAATACTATTCACCATTCATTCGCACATAATCAATCGTTATGTTTGTAAGGACTTTTTGTATGTAGACGTTCAGGTAATTTATTTCCTAAACCATTTCCAGATAGATAACGTATGTAACTATGTTTGTCACCCCAAAAAGTTCGTAAATAGTTTCAAAAGAAGGGTTATGAAACTCATGGTTTTGTCGGCACTCAGTGGGAGGTCAGCTCGGGGTCCGTTTCCCTTGCTATCACTTAGTCCCTATAGTTAATATTATAATAATATTAATATTTAATATTATTATTATAATCTTTATACTAAGCTGGGCTGTATAGCTAGTCTGGGAGTGGCTGTAACACCCAGAAAGTGGCAGTAAGTTTAGACTGTGATGTTGATGTTGGCTCAGTTTCTCCGTTTCACTAGGTGGGCCAAGTTGCTCGTTTATGCATTTGGAAAACAGTTATGGGGAAGTAAACTTGGGTAACGTGTTGATCGATAAAATGATTAAGTTATAAAGAAAGATCACGTATTAGGGGTCTGGATTCGCTACGGGGTTCGTTTTCGTTTATTCAGTTTGATTTGAAAAATAACGCGCACAATCTGTCCAAATTGTCCGGATTTCTCATAAAAAGTTGTTTTTACATAATTAATCCAAAAATATGCTTCTTGATCATTTTTGATGTTCTGATATTCCAACAGGTTCGTTAATCACGAACTTGCCGGTTTCCGTCATAATTGAATTTGTTTAATTTTCATAGTAACATAATTAATTAACCGTTAATCATTAGATCATGAAATTTTAGAAAATTATCAAATAAAATATGTATATTTTAATAAAAATATTTCTGGAATTATTTACCAATTTATAAATTTATAAATTTATAAAAAATTATTTTATATGCTATATTTAGCCCGAAAATCTTCCGTTTATACCAAATCATTTATAAAAAAATCCACCAAAATTCCTGAGTGACCAAATCACTTCCCAAAATAACTTGTAGCATTTTTAGAAGCTAAAAGTCTTTCCAAATATCATTTTCGAGCAAAAAACAACTATGAAAATCCGAATAAACGCAAACGCATAAAACATAACTAGGGTTTTCCAAATGACCCCAAATTTCATATGTGATCATAATATATCAAATCTGATTTTCCCACAAAGTTTCATAATTTTTCAAGCATTTTAACTATTTTTCCCAAATAAACGTCCCATATCGGTAATAAATCCGACAAATATTTTCGGATGGTCGAAAAATTACCAAATTTGGACAGGCACTCAATGACATGGTCCGTGATATCCTTGAAAAATTTCATTACCTAAAAATATGCACATCACAACCTTAACCTAAACAGCCCGTAATCAAACATTTCGGTATTACCTTTGCGGTTTTCACTTGTTTTTGCTCATTTAATCAAATTTCCGTGTTTTTGTGCTTCTATATAAGCTAATTACAGGTTCTAAATCACAAACCAAGCATGTATCATTAAGATTCTAGCCATGAACATTAGGGTTTCGGTTAGGGTTCTAAACTGAACTTTTGAACCGTAAAAACGTCGTTTAAACCATCTAATTCGCGTTTATGGCCTAAAAACTTATCAAAACCGGTTCCTAATCATGTGTATGATCAAAGTATATTTTTGGACCATTTTTAGAGTTTTTACATGGTTAGAAGTGATTTTTGGCAATCAGACTATGTTTTTACATAATTAAACATGATTAAACATGGTAGAAATTGATTAAAATGGATCCATACCTTAGGGTTTTACTATGGTGTGAAAGAACAGCAAGAACACTGATGTTAACTTCTGGAATTATGTTGAAAAAATATCTTAAATTGCTTAGTATTAAAGAAACAAAAATAATAATAAAGAATGGGATTTTTAGTCAACTTTGGCGGGCTGGGCTTGTTGGGACCCCTTTTTGGGCCCATTTGGCCCACTTTATCGATTTACGTGCCCGAACGTGAATTTCCGAGTCCAGTATTTCAGGTTTAGTTTTTGGGGCAAAAAGTATATCGGGTACGACAAATAGTGCGAGGTTTAGTTTTTGGGGCGAAAAATATATCGGGTACGACAAACAGTGCGAAAACGAGTGTTTTTTGGCTATTTTTGTGTAAATTTATAAAAACATGCTATTTGTTTGTAAAATCAAAATTATTTTCACGAATCGCTTAAAACATTCCCGATAAGTGTTTGGTAAATCTTATTCGACTTAACGGATGATACAATGCTTGTTTCGAAACTATCTTTCGCGTTTAAATCCATAGCAGGTAGTTAAACTAGCATGTTTTCGTTTAACGGGTTTGCTATCATACTAAGGTCTTAATATCAATATGTTGGCTTATAATAGACGTATATCACTTATAGATGGCCCATCGGGATATCTGGGTCATAACCAAACCCGTTTGGTTAATCGTTTGTTCGATACGCAATAAGCGGTTAATCTCTTATTCGATAAACAAATACTAAGGCATGCTCGGTTTTGTCACGAATGTCACATTCTCCCCCAATTAAGAAATTTCGTCCCCGAAATTCAATATGCCAATTACGCCCCTTAGGAAAAAGTTTATAAGTATTTGCTTCGAAACTCGTTCTTTTGTTCTCGAAAGTATTTGGTTCCCCGTTGTGATTCCACCGAACTTTATTCAATGAGATTTTATTGTGTCGTAACTGTTTGATTTTCTCCGCTCAACATTTTCACAAGTCCTTTTATAGAGTTTAGTTGTATAAAAGTTTTCAATTGGTGTTAATTCCGTCCTGTCAGTAAGGCACTCGTTCTGATTTAATATATATAAAATATCGGGAGTGGGATAATTTTGTTTAATACGTTACGGGGTTAACCATCGAGGCAATTTTGTATAGTTCCATGTATTTTCAAGTGAACTCGTCGGTTTCATTAACTTAACTAACACCTTTCAGGAATCGTTATCTTCTCACGTATATCGATATAGTCCTCTAGTTAGCCTCAAGCGGCTTTCATTTTGTTATTAATATTACAAGCTTTATCTATGGTTCCCAAAATCGATTCAGATTTTATATTTGGGATGTCGCCAATATTTCAATTTAATAAGGTGGCGATTTATATTTTTGCACGTATAATGTAGTATATAGCCGCTTGTATAATATCACGATAACTGTTAGTGTACAAGGATTGAAATTACCAGTCTCACTTCCCTCTAATGTTTGAATAGTTCATTTGGTTTGATTGTTTGTTAGAGGACAACAGATCGCGTACAGGTCTATAAAGGATTTAAAGTCTCATACACAATTCACCAAGGATAAGATTTTGTTAAGGCGAGTTTTTTTTTTTTTTAGTTGGGAGTATTCGGATTGGATTAGTCAGGGAACTATCATTCAGCTTGCATTGCTTTCTTGGATGTTTTAGGAATATGTGTTAAGAAGTCCATTGTAGTTTGTTCTCCCCTCCCAATGGGGTATTTCAAACTGTTGTAACGTCCTCGAGGATTTTTAGTATTTCACCTTAACTTATTACAGTGCACGGCTTCACAACACATGTGCCAATGATCTTTCTCATACCAGTTCCTCCATAAATTCCCCTTACAATTTTGATGTAACTATTATCATATATAATTTAAGACGGGGATACGAAAGGCATTAGGGTACTAGGTTTGTTCCGTGTCCTGGATCACTTCTTTATCTAGAAGAGGTAGTATAACAGTTCTATCTCCATATATAACTTCCGTGTGAACTCAATTAACTAATCCATACTGACTATTACATAACAACTCCTCACTTCCACCGGGAGTGCATTGACAGGGAATAGCTGGTTTTTTAGGTTAAGAAGACAGATTTTTTTTTTTTTTGAATAGTATGGTTAATATTTATAGTCTTACCTTTGGTGGTCTCTTTAGTATAAGGATTTGTTATAGTACTAGCCGGTATATTTTTCCAATGTATTAATTTGTATGAAACAAATGTTTATCAATAGCCGTATTAAATAAAACTAAAGTATATTAGGCTAAACTAAGAATGTACCTGTTACTATACTTGTTATATCTGATTAAATCACAATGCGCGACCTCTAGTCGAGTTGGACGTCGATGCCGGTTCTTGCGTTTGTCTTCCCATTGCAATTGAATTAATTTAGGGTAGCCTTTCTTGATGTGTTCCACACTCATAACAGGCATAACGGTTTAATATGGATTGGTTTTGGTGGATTTGTTGTCGTCGGATTGGTTGAGGTCGGGGTGGTTGTGAATTATGAAATTGGGTTGGTTGGGTTATAGTATTCATAATCGTTCTACAATTTCGGGCATAGTGCCCCACTTTCCCACATTTGTGACACACATTGGTCCGACATTCACCAACATGATGATAACCACATTCCCCACACCTTGGTAAAGGCCCGCTATACTTATCTTGCTTCACATCAGAACTGGCCATAGCGTAATTTTGTATTGCCAGGCGTGCACGTTTATTCGTAGGTCTTCCTTGTACTCTCGTCCCAACTCGGTTTGTTTTGTACCAGATGATTCCCCAGACATTCTCAGCATCCCACTTCTAACCAAATCAGAAGTAACAATGTCGGCTTGTAACACGGCATTTTCAAAAGTTACAGGGCCAGTTGAATTAACCAGATTCCTGACTTCGGGGGCTAAACCCCAAATGTAGCGTTCAGTACGTCTAGGTTCTAGGGTAACTAACCATGGAACTAGACGAGTCAGTTCGTTAAAGCGGTGAGTATATTCCAAATGATCTGCACCCCTCATTTCTAGATTTCAAAGTTCTTGTTCTAATTTCTGAATTTCGTCTATCGGGCAAAAGTGTTTTAACATATCTTTAAGTTCTACCCAAGACATACGGTTGATTACCTCTTGTCCGCGAATTTGCACAACAGTATTCCACCACACTAGCACGTGGCCCACAAACGTAGAGGTAGCAAATTTGACAATACAATTTGGTGGACAATTGATGATATTAATGATGGATTCAATCTTTTCGATCCACTTTACTAGTCCATTTGGTCCTTCAGTACCACTAAAATCCATAGGTTTACATAACATGAAGTTCTTAAGATGATATCCGTGTTGCGAGGGATTTGGTTTGTTACGACTATTGTTCAAGTTCGGTGGGGGATTATTATTATTGAGGGTAACCTTAGTATTCAACGGGGGAGTATTAATTGTGACAGTGTTAGCATTTATCGGGGAATCATTTGTAGTTGTATTAGTATTTGCCGGTGTAAGGCCCCGAACCCCGGGAACCCCACAGTTGGTATTCATACAAAATACTTAATAAAAGATTTAAACTTGAAAACTGTTTCTTCCATTAAAACAAACATGTAAATTCGGCGGAAAACATAAATAGTGAAGTAAGTTCCCTAAAACCCGGGAATTTTGCCAAAAACCAAATTTTAAGTATAATTCATGAAACTATTTAAAAGAAAATTGTTCAAAATACATTCTTCCATCCACGTATGCCCTTCACCGTCCAAGTAGCTTCGTGCACGTCCAAGCGATTAGACATCCTCTTCCTAACCTGAAACTCACACTTACATGCACACAAAGTCAGCTTGAGCTGAGTGAGTTCAAGTTTTAAGTAAATAATATCAGTAATAACAATTTTGATAGTCATACCAAAAGTTTAAAAATAAAAGAGTGCATCCATTAAATCATTATTACCGAAAACTAAACATTCTCATACATACATATACAAAATGTATATATAAACATCCTTTCAAGTACATCCCTATATATATAACAATATATATATATATATATAACATCCACGTATAACATCAGGGTCGAGCAAACGTACAACCCAAACACGTAACATCAACGCATGCAAACACAAAGTAGGCATACGCAACATCAGTAGTCGAAACGACTACAACATCGCCAAATATAGGCCAAGCAATAATGTATATATATATATATATATTTAACATCCCAAGGCCTACCATATACTAGTAAGCCTATATAAAATCGTTTAAAACATTTCATCAAGTAACAAAACACTTAGGTGTGCATGCTAGCCCAAAATTTAAAAAGAGTTAAAAAGGGCATCATGAACTCACCTGAAATCAATCGAACACCTGCAACGAGCTAGGAAATCCCTAAGTGCACAATCACAAGCAAGGGCCTGTAAATTATACACAACGCGTTACTAAAATAGACCGTAAGAACATTCTTGCCTAATGGGCTGTTCAAGCCCAACACTTTGGCCCAAGGCCCAACAACTTGGCCCAAGGCCCAACACTTGGCCCAAGGCCCAATTACTTTACCTCAGCCCCTAAAACCTTTCAACTAACCAAATCAACCGGTTAAACCAAAAACGAACTTATCGATTAATAACGAGTAAAACGTGTAGATTTTAGCATGCGAAGATGCATTTAATTACATAGGATTACTTTAGAAATAAATTATTAAATTTTTACCAGACTTTAATAAATATCTTAGGTTTATAAAAAAAAATTTTATTATATTTTTCTATTGCACACAAAAATTATAAAAATTCCTCCAACACAGCAAGGTACGTGCAGCTATTTTAGTGCGCAACAAAATGGTTTTATTTTTATAAAATTCATTACCGAACCAAATTAAACGATTCCAATTGGGTTTGGTTTCTAACTCAAAATACTAAATTCCAGAAGTGGAACCAACCAATTTGGACCTGTCGAAAAATGGTTATGACGTCGGGAAGACTGACCAGAATCCGTCATCCCTCATCAGCTTTGACACTCGATTTTATAAATTCATAAAAACCATTCAAATCTCGTACAAAAATTACGTATTATACCTTTCTGGAAACTAGACTCAAAGTAGAACATCATGGAATCAAGAATCGATCAAAAACAATGGATTATCATCGCGTTACAGACCCTACAATAAACGTATACAAATCTGTCAGCAAACTGTTATCATCAAAACTCGATCTTAACGACCAATAAGCGAGTTAATATGATCAATTAAGGTGTAAAAGACATGGGGAATCATAAAACCGACCTTGAATTGAAGTTTTCACGGCTGAAACTTGGCTGGGCAGAAGAAAAACGAGCAGGGGGGGTCTTTAGGCCGATCGGCTGCGCATAGAGTTAGGGTTAGGGTTTTTCTTTTTTAATATTATGATATAAAATAAATTACACTCTAGTCCCTCCAGTATGAAGTGTGTAGCAACTTGGGTGGAAAGTTACAAAATTTTAACGTACCGGGATGACGTAAAGGCTCCCGAGAAACGTCGGTTAAATCCCGAGAATAATACATACTTTACAAGTTTTACTCTTGGAATCGGAATTAACAGGCGTTACAGCCGGGGGAATAGCATTTACAGCCGCGTTAGTGTTCGGCACATGAATTGTATTCATAGTTGTATTAATACCGGCAGCGAATTGTGCTGCTATAGTCGGAAGTACTGTTTGTAGTTGCCGAGCGATCATCTCGGCTACATCTGCCTTAGACAACGTGTTTACTTTCTTCGGGGCCATTCTATAAAAATAACCAATCATACCGCAATTAACAAAAATTCAATTACGCAACTAATCACAAAGGAATCACATTAACAATCAATCAGGTATTTGAAAGAACACGTATGTATCACACGGATCTGTTCTCGAGTCTATATACTAAGGATAGTATGTAAAGTTAGCCTAACAATGGCCAAAGTTTGTATATATATTGAAAGTTGTCACCTAATGACAAGTAATTTTAACCAAGTAAGGGTCAGTGTTCGTAATGAAATATCCAATTTGTCACAAATATCAACATAGCACACTATCAGATGCTTGCATGGGGTATCGAAGGCTATATACAACAATATCGTACTATCCTTATCTATCCAAGTACACATTATACAATCATGAATGGTTCACACTTGCACAATAATTATCTCGGTACGAACCCCTCATTGGGTAATTGTTTTTGTCTGGTCTCTCCCGTACGTAGGCATTGGCCGTTATGTGTTTAATCAGTATGTATAATAGGAATGCACTCGTATATTCCACCAGACCCTTAGGGGTTGTTAAATATAACTATAGAATGTATTCCTTTGCCAGGTCATTCGGTAAACGCATTCATGCTGGGTTTACTAAAAGTGGTTATTTACTGGTGGGGTAAGTATGTCCCATTCCAGTCAAGCACGTCATCAATTTCGTGTGCAAGTGGTTTCTCTCCTATAATAACCAATTGGAATAGCAAAAATATAGGAGAGGTTGGAGGTTCTCGTACATAGATGGCTCGAAGAGTTCGCTAATTAGGGAGGTTCATCAGAGTTTGTTGTACTAGTGATATGTAAAGAAAATTATTATTATTAACACTTCTTCTTGAATATCATTAGTACATTATATGTACTGGTAGTCACAGTCTGTTATAGAATTAGAGACTCAATAAAGTAGTTATTATACCTATAATTTGATAAATCAGACTCATCACTAGGTACTTTCCTAGGAATAGTGTTAGTTCTTGAAAGGCGAAAGAGGAGAGACTGACAGAAAATTGTTTAGTTTACTTTTTGAAAACGAGTGTATAGAATAGGATTAGATCCCGACTAAGAAGTATTATAAATATTCTTTTGAAATTATTGTCTATAGGTCACACCTCCCACGGTTCGTTCCCAGGCCTTGTATATTAAGCCCCTTTGCGGTTCCGCCACATTACTAGATTTGGTTTGAACTCGTTTAACATTCTCGTATTCTCGTTTACAGGCAACACCGGTTCTTCATCAATCGTAAAACTACTCGATCTCCACCTCTTTCGTTGCAATCGTTAATCAGAAGAGAACGTTTTCCGATAGCTTAGATCAACGTAAAGGATATTATTAATTAGTACAGAAATTAAATATTTTATTTGCTATGAGCAAGTATAATATTAATTATAATAAAATATAATATTAATTTTGGAAAGATATAATTTTAATTAGAATAGGAATTAATAGTGATTATATCCGAATATAATATTTGTAAAACGATAAGATTTAATATTACCAGTAGTACCATACGTACACGTATCCACATCTCTCCTTTCAGATAAACACGTATGCACGTTACATATATACTCCACATCACCTTTATACACGTACGTTGCCATTTTTACCTATCGGTATGTTCCGCGACTTCTCCCTGAATTCCCTCATACAAGCAAGTTTGTTATTACATTCTGGACCATAATAACTCACTTGCCCTACGAGTTCATCCCGGCATCCATCAGTATCCATCTTTACTCATTATTAATTTTTCCCAGATATAATCGAGCCTACGGTTATATTATAGGTATCCTAAGGGATAACCTAATCCTTTATAACCAATGGCTCTGATACCAAATTCTGTCGCACACTATTAAGCGATTTGCGGAAGCGTAAAACGGAAATGCAACAGATACAACTGATATCAAATACATTGTTCATAAAGAAACATTACTATCTAATTCAAAATATATTAAATCGTTCTAACATCTTTTACAAACTATGTGATACGATCAAAACTAGCTCTTCAATTACTTTACTTCTAACTCAAATGCTCACAGCATCGATCACAATCCAACAAGTAACACATAACCAATCTACTCCACCTTTCTGATCACATGAAAACCATATTTAAAGAAAAGGTAAACAACGAATAGTTGGTGAATTTCATAAGTTTTAACGAAATCAGTTCTGCATACCACACAGTCGTAGTTTGCATGTACGCGCGTATATAAAATCGTATTTACGTTTGTATATATGTACAACAGTGTCTCTGTGTGTACATATGCATGTATATAAGTTTATAATATAAATTCGAAATTACAATAAAATCATGATTGCTTGTTCGTACTACATGTTTCCAATTTCCGTGACTAGTCAACCACTGTGGACCCCCTTCCTCCCACAATGGTTCCACATAAAATCAACCACTGTGGCCCCCCTTCCGCCCACAACGGTTCTGCGTAACATCAACCACTGTGGCCCCCTTCCACCCACCACGGTTCCACGTGAAATCCAACATTACACGGTGTATACACAAATAATTAGTATTTCCTACATCACATTATTTCCTACGTCTATTCACATAGCATGTATATAAACACACACAAACACACACACACACATATATATATATATATATGCACATATAAAGTATTTATCACGTATCACCAAACACTGTGGCTTCCCATCCGCCCACAATACGCATAATCACATTATTTTCTTAACATTCATGTCATAATCAAGTAAGTTTGTTTAGTTGCAGCAGAACTTGGCTTATAGGCCATACTCAACTTTAGTTTATTAAGTTGCAGCAGTACTTGGCTCATAGGCCATACTCAACTTTAGTTTATTAAGTTGCAGCAGAAGTTGGCTCATAGGCCGTACTCAACTTTAGTTTAGTACTATTGTGGCCCCCCTTCCGCCCACAATAGCCCCATGGTCATCACAGACCACATTATTCCCCTTGGCCATTCCAGACCACTCTATTCACCCATGGTCATTACAAACCACGTTATTCACCCATTGCCGTTACAGACCACGTTATTCACCCATGGCCGTTACAAACCACGTTATTTTTAACAGTACACAACGTCTTTGTATAAATGTGTTGTCTCGCCTAATTTCGTTGTGATTTGGTATTCATGCCATATCCACTTAATTTTTCATTCAACAATACTATTCACGATTCATTCGCACGAAATCAATCGTTATGTTTGTAAGGACTTTTTGTATGTAGACGTTCAGGTAATTTATTTCTTGAACCATTTCCAGATAGATAACGTATGTAACTATGCTTTTTCACCCCAAAAAGTTCGTAAATAGTTTGAAAAGAGGGGTCATGAAACTCACGGTTTTGTAGGCACTCAGTGCGAGGTCAGCTCGGGGTGTGTTTCCCTTGCTATCACTTAGTCCCTATAGTTAATATTTTAATATTATTATAATGCTGGGCTATATAGCTAGTCTGGGTGTGGCTGTAACACCTAGAAAGTGCCAGTAGGTTTAGACTGTGATGTTGTTCAATGTCTGATGTTTAAAATCAAACTTGGCTCAGTTTCTCTGTTTCACCAACTGGGCCAAGTTGCTCGTTTGTGCGTTTGGAAAACAGTTATGGGGAAGTAAACTTGGATAAACGTGTTGATCGATAAAATGATTAAGTTATAAAGAAAGATCACGTATTAGGAGTCTGGATTCGCTACGGGGTTTGTTTTCGTTTATTCAGTTTGATTTGGAGAATAACGCGCACAATCTATCCAAATTGTCCGGATTTCTCATAAAAAGTTTGTTTTTACATAATTAATCCAAAAATATGCTTCTGTTGGTACATAATTGTCAGTAGTTCATAGTCTAGCGTTTGTAATCGAGTCTGTAATGTAATTATGTCTTAGTTTATGATTTTGTATGTAAGCGAAGTTGTCAACAAGTTCGCTTAGGCGAACTTGTTGAACAAGCGAAGTTGTTGACAAGTTCGCCTAGGTGAACTTGTTCAACGAGCGAAGTTACAGACAACTTCGCCTGAGGCGAAGTTGTCGTGTATTTAAGTAACCTACGGGTTTACGTGAAAGTTGTTGGTCAGTGGGTTGGTCAGTGAGTGTTTTGTTTAATCACGTGTATTTCAGTAAGTCAGTAGACGAGAGATCGAGTCTGTAATAGACGTGTTACAGGTTATAATATATAACGTGTTCGTTTGTATCGTGTGTGATTGTCTTACGTATTCTACGCTCGTAACTACCTACGCAGGGATTCCGCACCTGCGTATATAGCGATATCCCGTGTAAGATCCGTCCGGGAACCTACAATTGGTATCAGAGCTTAGGCTCGATTGTGTGGTTCGGGATTTCACGTGGGTGTAGAAAACGTCTCGTTTGACCTATTCGCGGGACACGTTTTTGTTGATATTGTGTTATACTCACCTTATACAGTCATATTCAAGCCGTTACACCGACCGGAAACTGCTAAATCGTCGAAAACAGATCTGAATATTTTCAGTGTTCTTCGGGCGAAGTTGTTGTTCTTCAGGCGAAGTTGCCGTCACTGGAAGTAGGGTTTCGGCGAAGATATAAGGTTAAGCGAAGTTATCCACAACTTCGCCTACCTCATAAGTTCGCCTAAGCGAAGTTATCCTCAACTTCGCTTACCTCCTAAGTTCGCTTACCTTAAGCGAAGTTATTCTCAACTTCGCCAAGTCACGCGAATTTAAGGATTTTCCAGCGAAGTTAACACTTAAGCGAAGTTATCCTTAACTTCGCCTATAGTACTGTTTGGAAGAATTTTTTGTTTTCTTTTCAGGTTTTTCGTGTTTTCGAGAAGATGTCGCCGATTAACATCTCAGAGTTAGTCAAAATGGAAGTTGAAGTGGGGTCGGCTACTAAGGCCCCGAGGTTGATCAAAGGAACCGACTTTGTAGCGTGGAAAGATAGGTTCACTCAGTATATTAAATACCAGGATGCAAAGATGTGGGTGTGCATCCAGGATGGATATATTCCACCGACAATGGAATACGAAGGTAGGGATGTGATAAAGAAGTACAGCAAGATGGAGGAAGAAGAGAAGAAGATGTACGAGGCCGAGAGCAAGGCCCATGCTGCAATTACTATGGCTCTTCCTCAAGAGATTCTCCATACATTCCGGAAGTACACTTCTGCACGAGAGCTTTGGGATGCTCTTGAGAATAGATTCGAAGGGAACGTGGGTATTCGTGCCTCGAAGATTAAGCTGTTAAAGACCCAGTTCTCTGTCTTCAAGTATTTGAAGAACGAATCGCTCGATGATATTATCACCCGATATTATCATCTAATGACAGAGCTGAACAACTATTCTATTGCTTACAGAGAGGAGGAAATAGTTGAGAAGCTTCTCGATGCTCTCCCACCAAAGTGGGAAATGTACACTGTTCTAATGAGGGAAGACAAAGACTTTCCAAATTACGACTTGGAGACAGCAGTAAACAAGCTCAGAACCTTTGAGCTTAATATGGTTCGTAAAGGAACACCAACGGATCAGGTTCAAGACCCTGGTATGTATGGTGCCAAAGTTAACTCAGGCTCAAGTTCGAAGTCTGAATCTGCTACTTACTACTCCAAAGGAGAGTCAGGTTCTAACTCTTCTCATGAAGGAAATGTGTCAGTAAACATGAACGGTGATGTTTGCTTTGTTGCTGGAGGATCAAGTGCTTCGAAACCTCAAGTATCCAAGAGTAGTTACTCTCCCAGTGCTTCAAGCAATAACTACACTAAGATGCCAATGAGTGTCAAATCTGCTGAAGAGCAGTTTGCACTCTATGCATCTTTTATTGCTTCTTACGAGAACTACATACAAGGGAAGATTGTGGACCCTGCTGTTTTGGAAGAAGACTATGACCAGATCGATCCTGATGATCTGGAGGAGATGGATCTGCAGTGGCAGATGGCGATGATAGTCAGAAGAGTGAAGCGTTTCATGAAGAAGACTGGCAGAAAGTTCGTAGGTGGAAAGCCAGGATTTGATAAGTCAAGGGTGAGGTGTTACAATTGTCAACGAAATGGACACTTTGCAAAGGAGTGCACTAATGCACGGGTAGAACGTAGTCAGGGGAGGACTACACAGCAAAGTTGAAATAACAATGGGGATAATGCCATGATGTCTGATGCTGGTGAATACAACTGGAACATGTTCCCTGGAGAACTCTTTGAGCAGTCACACATGGCGAAGGTTGCAGCTGAAGAATGTATGAAAGCTGCTGAAAATGAAAAAGCTTTCATGGCTAATGATCAGAACTCCGAGGTATGTGCTAAACCTATCTGTACTAAATGTGAGAACTTGTCTGAACAGCTTGCTACAATTACTGATCAGTATGTTAAGTTGGATGCCGAATTTAAAACCTTGAAAGAAGATCATCACTTCACAAAAACAAGAGAAAATAATTATAAAATAAAAATTAAAGCTTGTGAAAAAGACGTTAAAAGTTTAAAAACAAAATTAGCTGAGAAAATTGATGTGATCGATCTAAGCTACGAGGTTTTAGAAGAGAAAACCAAGTTAATCGCTGAGAAAGAAAAACAGATTGCTGATCACCAGGTAAAAGTGGTGGAACTAAATAGGAAACTGGAGCAATTCCGGAATTCTTCTGCTATTCTTGATCACCTCGTTAGTGATCAAGGTTCCTCACCTAAGAGGGGAGGAATTGGTTACCATGAGGTTCCACCACCTTATAACCATAATTATACTTTCAATCCTAGTGTTCATGAATCTGTTAATTTTGTAGCTGATCAGACAGGTCCTGCTAAGGAAACTGGTAAAGTACCGGAAGTTAGTAAAGGCGAAACAAGTTCGCCTGTCTCAAAAGTTAAAATTTCTATTACGAGTCCAGTCTCATCTGATTCGGATAAGTCATCCGAGTCGGGTAAGACAAAAGAGAAGGAAGTATTACCCACTAGTGGAGAAAAAGTTAAATCGACTAAAAGTAGTACTCCACTCAACCCGTATGTCCCACCTTATGTGAGATGTACGGTTGGTAATACTGCCTCCACATCTAAAACATATGCTGAAAAGAAAGCTGAATATAGGTGTTGTTTTAGATGTAATCAAATAGGGCACCTTGTTGCTGATTGCCCTCTGAAGCAGCGTTTCAGAGAGGTGAGGCCCTCGAAAACTGAGACTAAGGTTTTTGGTAATCGTTTAAATGTTAAAAATGAAAACCATTCAAATTTGAGAGCTAATACAGGTTTTCAAAGAAACACATCTCGTTTTTACACTACTAATAACCAAACCAAATGCTATAATTCTTTTGATTCTCTTAATGTTCGTCGGTTTGGTTGGACTCACTATCAGTCTCCAAGGAGGTATCCTGTTAGGACTCGTGGAGATTTTTCTAATGCTAACTTTAGTCAGCCAAGTTGTATGAGTTCTGTTAAGAAGGTTAATCGACCCAAGACCAAGAGGTCTTGGGTCCCCAAATTTTAATAATCTCTTTTGTTTGTGCAGGAACAGTTGAACAGGGCTTCCAATAATCTTTGGGTTGTGGACAGCGGCTGTTCCCGGCACATGACTGGTAACAAGGATTTGTTACAAGATTTAAAACCTGTTCAAGGGGCAAGAGTCAGTTTTGCCCGTGAGAGTGGAGGCAAAATAACAGGAAGGGGTACGGTAACTAACGGGAAGATGACGTTAGAAAATGTGAACTTTGTTGAAGAACTGAAGCACAATCTGCTGAGTGTGTCGCAGATTTGTGATAAAGATTATACCGTACACTTCACGAAGACTGATGCTATTGTGTTGAAGCCTGGTTTTCAAATACCAGAGGAGTGGATAGTAATGAAGGCTCCACGTGATCGAAATACGTATATGATGGATTTAAGTTCAACTGAAATGTCAACGGAAGAATCGTGTCTTTTGACGAAAGCAAGCGAATCGGAATCTGAACTGTGGCACAGGAGAATGGGGCACATTCATCTTCGGAAGATGAACCATATTGTCAGACATGGGCTTGTGTTGGGTGTTCCCTTAAAAAGTTTCAATTTTGAAGACAAATGTCTTGCGTGCAAAAAGGGAAAGCAGCACAAGAAGTCCCATCTCACCAAGAAAGTAAATTCAATTGCCAGTACACTAGAGCTGCTTCACATGGATCTCTTCGGTCCTGTGAATGTAAGAAGTCTAGGTGGCACAACTTATTGCTTGGTGATCACTGATGACTACTCACGATACTCGTGGGTATACTTCCTGAAATCAAAGGACGAAACGGCTCAAATGGTGAAGAATCTGATTACCAAAGTTGAGAACATTATGGATAAACGAGTGAAGTTCATCAGAAGTGACAATGGTTCTGAGTTTAAAAATTTTGAAATGAAGATCTTCTGTCTGTCAAGAGGGATTGAACACCAATTCAGCGCTCCGTATACTCCGCAACAGAATGGAGTGGCTGAAAGGAAGAATAGAACTTTAATTGAAGGAGCCAGGACTATGCTGGCTGATTCGAAGCTTCCGGTGGTGTTCTGGGCTGAAGCTGTTTCTACAGCTTGCTATGTACTGAATAGAGTTTTAACGGTAAAAAGACTTAATAAAACATGCTACGAGCTTATGCATGGGAGAAAGCCCAATTTGTGTGGACTTGAAGCTTTTGGGTCCCCGTGTTCGATTTTAAAGGCACATTCAAAGTTTGGTGAAGCAGCCGCTGAAGGAATCTTGGTCGGCTATGAAGTTGGGACTCCCAACAGGCGTGTCTTTAATACAACGAACGGCAAGGTTGAGGTGGTATGTAACACCGACATTACGAGTTACAGATCGCCAAGACCGAGCATCGGACCTCCTGGGATTTTCGACTATGATAGGCTCTTTAAGTCTTTTAACATACCTGATTTGTTTTGTACAGAAGAAGAAGAACGTGTTGCTACGAAGATGATTCTAGATGAGGAGGAAAATTTGGCACATAGACAGCTATTTGATGATTGTCAACCTTCCTCATCAAATTCTATCGATTCCCCTGCTGTCTCTCCTGAAGAAGAGTTTATCAATCCTTTTCACTCTCAGCCAGAAACAACCATTGATGAGCTCTCTACTAATTTAGAAGATAATCTGCATGTCGGTGCTGTTCCGACCACGAGAATTCACAAAGATCACCCTCTGGAGAATGTTATAGGTGATGTGTCCTCCGGTGTACAAACCAGAAGTAGCTTGAATGAGCACACCTGTGTTTATACAAGCATTAAGGAAACGGGTATAATGAACGAATGTTTGTACTCATGCTTTATTAGCCAGATTGAACCGAAAAATTATCAAAAGGCTCTTAAGGACAGCTCGTGGGTTGAGGCCATGCAAGAAGAGTTGGCTCAATTTAAGAAGATGGAAGTTTGGACTTTGGTTGAAAAACCAAGGAATGTGCATGCTATAGGCACAAAATGGGTGTTTAAGTGCAAGAGAGATGAAAAGGGGATTATTATAAGAAACAAGGCGAGGCTGGTCGTTAAAGGATTTAATCAGCAAGAGGGGATAGATTATAATGAAGTGTTCGCTCCGGTGGCCAGGTTGGAAGCGATAAGATTGTTTTTGGCGTTTGCTGCTTTCAAGAAGATGAAAGTGTTTCAGTTGGACGTGAAGAGTGCGTTCCTCAATGGGAAAGTTGATGAGGTTGTGTATGTTGAGCAACCTCCGGGTTTTCCTGACCCAGACTTTCCTGATCATGTGTACAAGTTGAGCAAGGCGCTGTATGGATTACATCAGGCACCTCGTGCTTGGTATTCAACGTTATCGGACTACTTGCTAGAGAATGGTTTTGAAAGGGGTTTGACTGATAGCACACTGTTTGTGAAGAGAGAAGGAAGTGACTTCCTGCTAGTTCAAGTCTACGTGGATGACATCATATTTGCTGCATCAAGAGTCTCCATGTGTCAGGAATTTGAGGCCGTTATGAAGAAAAGATTTGAGATGAGTGCTATGGGTGAACTAACGTTCTTTTTAGGGTTGCAGGTTGATCAAAAGAAGGATGGGATGTTCATTCATCAAACAAAATATGTTCATGATGTCCTCAAGCGCTTCAAGATGGAGGACTCTTCTCCATTTGACACTCCAATTTGCGTCAACCACAAGTTGGGAGCTGAAATAGACGGTGACGCAGATGTGGAACCAACTCAGTATCGGGCTATAATAGGTTCTTTGATGTATTTAACTGCTTCTAGGCCTGATATAATGTTTGCTGTTTGTCTTTGTGCTCGTTTTCAGGCAAACCCAAAGGAATCTCACATGAAGGGTGTGAAGAGGATTTTGAGGTATCTCAAAGGCAAGCCGAAGCTAGGGTTGTGGTACCCGAAGGGAGGAGACGTGGAACTGGTTGCTTATACGGATTCTGATTATGGAGGGTGCAATCAGAGTCGGAAGTCGACAACAGGAGGATGTCAGTTTCTCGGTGGAAGATTAGTTTCCTGGCAGTGCAAGAAACAGACATCAGTCGCAATCTCTACGTGCGAAGCTGAATATATGGCAGCATCCAACTGCTGCTCTCAGGTTTTGTGGATTCAGCAACAATTGCGCGACTATGGTCTGAATTTCTTACTCACTCCTATTTTAATTGATAACACTGCTGCCATCTCAGTAATTAACAATCCCGTGAAACATAGTAAAACTAAACATATTGACATTCGTCATCATTTCATACGGGATTGTGCTGAGAAGAAACTGATTAAGGTCGAAAAGGTCGATACGCTAGAAAATTTCGCTGATTTATTTACAAAAGCGTTTGATAAATCTAGATTTCAAAACCTAATTGAGCTAAATGGGATGATCAATCCCGAGTAACCATTTTTTTCTCTGTGTGTTTATTTAAAAAAAAAAAAAAAAAAAAAAACGTAACTATTGCTTAAAATTAGTCAGTTACCTCAGTTTGATGGACATATCCTCGGATATGTTTTGGTCCTCGTTTCTACTTGTAGAGAATGAGGATCGCCATTAACCAGATGACTGAAAGTGACTGGGGCGGTTATGATGTGTCTTCTTTCTGTCGCTGAAAATTAGTCGGTCATACTTAGTTAGAAGGACACATACTTGTATGTGGTCGGTCCAGTTGATCCATTGGATCTTCAGGATTGCCGTTTACCTGAAGACTTTGACGTGATCGGGGCGATTGAAGTCAAAATTTTTTTTAGGGAAATGAAATTACTTTTCAAGTCTGTTACTTCGTAAGAAGTTAGTTAGCTATGTTAAACGGAAAATTGATCCAACCATGGAAAATGATAGATATACTAACTTTGTGTGCTTAACTAGTGAAGTTATTAGGCTTAAAAGGCTTTAGGACAATCATTGTATGTCATGGTAACTTTTGATGGTGCGTAAAAGTAGATGTGATACAAATTAAATTTTACTTGATTTTATGTGGAAACTCCTTAAGAGTTTTGCGTGTCTTCATGTATATCTTTCCAAATGATAGGCAGAAAAGTGATTACCCAGTCATACACGAGCCCGTAAGTGTTCTGATTCCCGTGAAGAAGGCGTTTCAAGACACTGCAGTGATCCAGATTCGGGACTTGCAGTTGTTTATTACTCTGAAGTCTATAAGTTGTTTGTAAAAAAAAAAATAAAAAAAATAAAAAATAAAAAATTAGTACTTATGAAGTTATTGTAACATTCGAGAGTTAAAGATATCGAGACTTCTCAATCATGGAGTAAGGATGAGTACGGGAAGCAGACAAAGAATACTTACAAGTTAATCAGACACTATGGGTCGAAGTCAATTCGGGGTGACTTGGGAGAGCCAAATACGCCTTTGAGGATAGATAGGAGGCATCAATAATTTCTGAGTTGTTGCCCACTTAAATTTTAAGAATTAATTGAACCTAACTCGTATCACAGAAACGATGAAAACCATCTTAAGCCTATTACCTGCTTACAACCTGTCTCTATATGTCATAATACAGCTAAACACGAATCTATGTGACAGTCACGTAGCTAGTATGATTCCTGTTCGGATCTTTTCTAAAACGTAGCAGTCCCTATCGAGACTGAATTTGATCCCTTATACTTTAAATTTATTATGTTTTTGTACTTAGATAGCTTTATGATTTTTTAACTGGTTACCTAGAATTGATCATGTTATTTATTTCTTAAAGGACAACTGTTAAAATCTTAAGGGTAAATTTTTGAAATTTTAGGCGATGTTGTTGAATAGGCGAAGTTGTGAATAACTTCGCCTAGGCGAAGTTATCCGTAACTTCGCCTGTATAAGTCCGCCTCTATATAAAGGATTTTAAGGGTCAAACTGTTCATCAGATTTTCAAGCGAACTTATCCGAAAAATTTCCAGCGAAGATATATATTTTCCGGCGAACTTGTTTCAATTCCGATTTCGACTCTTTTTTCTCAGTTTCGTTCATAGATTCGAGGTGGGTGTTATCGATTAATCGTATATCCAACGACAGTGCTGCTTTTCATAGGTCGTTTTGAACGGTTTCGTGACCTCGGTCCGGTGACCTTTCAAAACCGAGATTTACAAGCTTGTATTACGTGTTCATGGACAAACTTTTCGTCACATAACCTTAATACCATGTGTTATTGAGTTCTTCATCATCAAACTTAGCTGAATCATCGGATTCCGACTGTTAGAATCCTAACAGTCGCCGATTCAGTTCAGGCGAAGTTAGGGATTCGGCGAAGTTATCCTCAACTTTGCCTGACGATTAATTTCGCCTGAGGCGAAGTTATCAGCAACTTCGCCTAAGGATTAATTTTGCCTAACCCTTATCTTCGCCTGAGGCGATGTTGTGAAGAGGCGAAGTTATCACTAACTTCGCCCAGAACATTTTACTTAAAATTAATTAGACGAACTTAAAGATGAAGCGAAGTTGTTCCCAACTTCGCCTCACCTTTAACTTCGCCTATACAGGTTTGATCACAACTTCGCTCCTGGTAATCAAGCGGACTTGTGTACAACTTAATCGTTTATCTAACTTGGTTCGTTTATTGCAGATATGGCTGCTGTTGGAGGTGCAGGTGATGACGGTGATGATCAAAGACAATTCTTTCCAGCCCATAACCAGTTCATAACACTTGACCCAGATGCAAAGGGCGTGGAGGATTATAGGGAGATAATTACTTTTCTCCTGCGCTCAAGGATTTATCATGCAATAACAACTACCCTGCCCATTTCGCTACCGAACATTGAAGACTTTTGGCAGACGGTAGAGTATGATTGCCGGGTTGAGCCCCCGGTTATGTGAGCCACCGTTAACGGTCAAGTCGTTCAGTTTTCTTCTGAACATATACGGGTGGCGTTGCAGTTTGGTGAAGAGACGAGGGATGACCCAACGGAGTTTGTTGCACCATTCCGTGATGGGGCGTTCCTCAGGATGGGATATTCAGGTCTCTTAGGAAACACTCAACGGAGGAAGGGGTTCCTCTTAGATCAGTGGCGCTTCCTTATGCACGTCATGATCGTATGTATGTCAGGACGGAAGGCAGGCACTGATGGAATGGGTGCGACAATGCAGTCTGCTATGACTGCATTGACTTATAATAAAAGATATTCGTTCAGCCAGATGATCTTTTACGAGATCGACAGGCAACGAAGGGCTGTGGCGCGTGAGCGGTTTACAATGTATCCTCGATTTCTACAGATGATTTTCCATCATGTGGCTCCGACGCTGCCTCAACGACGCCCTATACGATACGTTGAAAGTGTGACTAAACGTATCTTTGCACAGTGTCGCACTTCCAGCGCACGAAGCAAGCCTGAGCTGCGTCCCAGGCATACTCCGCTCTTTGGGTATCTTATAAACCCGGAGTATGTGCCTGCGGCGGGGGACGAGTTCAGAGACCCAAGACCACAACAGGCGGCAGCACCCCAGGCTGTATCAGCTGCGCCTGCTGTATCTGCTGCTGTGACAGCTGCAGAGATTGATCTGGACGCATGTTCGGCGGGCAAGGAATGTTTGATATGGACCGAGTTGATCCACATGAGAATATTCAAGTCTCGGTTCCACAGGCTGATTTTGATGATGTGATGGAAGAGGCTAGACGGATGATGGTAACGCGTGAGAGAACGGTTGGTAAACAAAAGCGAATTGTTGATGACGACGACGAGGAAGATGATGAAGAAGAAGCTGTGCAGTTAGTGAGAAAGCGTTCACGAAGGGAAACGACAGGTATGGGTGTAGGAGCTGGAGAGACTTCACGGTTGGTACGATTTGCTCCACCTGCCTTGTCTGGTATGTCCTTTGTTCCTACCTCTGTGCAGGTATCGAGTACAAGCGCTACGGTTGTTCCAGTAGTGGCTACATCATCGGCAGACATTCCATCCGATCACAGCCGTCCAGACGTCGACTCCAGCAATTGTGTCTCTACCACCTCAAACGCGTACTCCATCGGTGGTAGTAGCACGATTTGTCGAGTCTACGGTCACCACTTCTGCAGGGTTATCGGGTACGGTACCACCTGCGGACACGCCCAGTTCTGACTCGGAACGGATAGCTTCAATAGAGCGGATTGTAGCTGAGCAGTCCAAAACTATACAAAGCCTAGTGGAAGCAAATCAACTGCAGGCATCCCTCCTGGCTGAGCACGGAAAATAATAGATGCCTTGAAGGTGTTCTTGGCATCTCAGGGGGAGATGAGCTGTAGAGGAGATGATTTGAGGACCAAGCACCGAAACGATCAAGACGATGATCCCAATGCACCGGAAGGTGCAGGTGGTGAGATGCCAAGAACTTCTATAGCTCTTGGGGCTTCCACAGCTGAGGGGGAGTCTGCATCTGGTGATGATGTGGTAGCTGTCGGTGATGATGTTGAAGTTGTTGATGATATGATTGACGCGCTGAAAGAGATAGACGAAATGTTAGAGGAGGATGAGTTGATAGATGAAGATGATGTTCTGCCAATCGATGAGATTGAAAAGATTGGTGCAGAAATTGTTGTTGAGAATGTGGTAGAAGAAGGAGAAATTGTTGAAGAAAATGTAGAGCATGAGATCCCTGTGGTTGAACAGTCAACTATATGTGAAGATGCTGCGGTTGAC